>NW_028258327.1:28117567-28417567 GCF_053883595.1 Heterocephalus glaber
TAGCTAGGAAACTTTTGCAGAAATCCAAGGAGAGGCAATGAAGTTGAAGAGGTAACAAGGAAGTTCAAAAGAAGTGGACAGTGCGGACATATGTGGTGAATAAATTGGCAGGGGAGTGAGGGAGAGTGAGGTATTGAGGATAATTTGTAGTTTAATTGCTTGTAAAATAAATAAATGATGGGCCCTATTTACAAAGATGGAGGAAGCCACTCTTGGATTTGGCCCTGGATGTGCTGTACCAGATGCCTTTGGAATTTTAAGTTTCAATGAATTAAGTAAGAGAGTATTAAATGACTACACATATTGTCTGTTGCTCGGAGACGAGGACAAGCTTGAAGCTGTGTGTGAATTACCTTTGCCTTGATAGTAGTCAATGGCAAGAGAAATATAAGACACTGATTAAAAGGAATTGGAAGAACTAGAAATATTAGAATTTATTGAGGGACTAAAAGAAATTTAACCTCAAAGGAAACTAAGAATTAGCTACAGAAGGGGGAAAAACCATCAGGAATGTATGATACCAGGAAAGAAACTTTTTTGAAACAGAAAAAGCACTTAGAAGTTCAGCAGAGATGTCAAATGCAGAGAAACATGTAAAAACATCTATTGAATTGTGCTACATAAAGCCCATTTTTTATTGAGCACCACTAGATCAGAGGGAGGTATAGAAGGTAAATGGGAGGGGACTCAAAAATGTAGCCTAGGAACTAGAGAGTGACCATGCTCAGTTTGCTAAGGATGGTCATAATTTAAGCGTGTTGTCCCAATGTAGCTATCAACACACTGCACTCACTCACAAGTGTCATTCTTTAGAGCAGGCAATAAATTCCCTGAACACAGAAACTTTAAGTCTGAGGTATTTCATTCATTTTGTGACTTCTCCCTCCTTAAGCTGCCCTTCTCTCTGAATTAGATATTATCATCAGTAGCCCAGATGTCTTTGTTCTGTATTTTCTACCTCTCTGAATATCTATCAGTTCTGCTTTACAAATCTAAAATGTAGCTGTTCTCTTCCATTGCTGTCACCAGTGTTCTGCTCAAGATACCATCTTCTATCTGTACTTCAATAGTTTTTTCCTGGTTCAATTCCAATCATTCTGGCAACAAACACAGTTAATATTTTAAAATGTAAGTCAGATCTTTTCATTTCCCTTTAAACAAACAAACAAACAAAATGAATAAAAAATGCATAACAATCTTCAAAAGCTTTCCACTGACCTTAAAATAAAAGCCAAACTCCTTCTTATTGCCTACAATGTTTACTCTGCATATTAATCATATGTCATGTAATCTCATGTAGTAGTTAGACTCTGTCTCTAAACTGCAGCAAAATTATAATCATGCAAGACATTCAAAGTATCACACCTCTATCTGATGCTGATGTTATACCTGTCGTTTCCTTGCCCCAAAATATTTAGCTCATTCTGTTTGGCACACCCTTATTTCTCTTAGGTCTGTGTTCAAAATCTAAGCCCTCAGACATGTCTTCTAACACTTCTACAATCTAAATTAATTTCTTTATTACTCCCCTATACAGTATTTTCTTTCATAGTAATTTCCACAATTGTAATTATCAATTTATTTTTATATTTACCTATTTTATATCTATCTTTCCAATTAATTAAAACCTCAAAGAAGGCAAGAAAAAGTGTCTAAACATTTAATAGGTTATTGTATAACCTACTCATAGCACAATACTTACCTCATTTTCTCTCTGCACAAAATTAATTTCTACAATATGTTTATTTGCTACACACTTATGCTATTGTCCTATCAATGATTTCTTAGGTTAATATCTGTTCTAGAGTCAAGGCCTATCTGCTAAAGACTGTTTTCCTACAACTCATTCTTTGATAACCAAATAAGCAGTGGAAATTTAAGTATCTCATATATAAATGTGACAGATACATACTAATTATAATGCTACAATTTGAATTTATACATTAAGGGTCTCTGTTTGGAATGGAAAAATGTGACTGGGATTTGGGCATATATTTTTAAATGTTTGCTATTTGTTTTCTGCATAGAATTTTTCAACTATCAGAATAACCAAATTCTGAATATCTTGTTGCCAGAAATATGTTCATGGCTGACTTCTGCCTGTTCAGTTATGCATAGTAGCAGCTAGGAGGTTCAATGACTACAGCTGTAGAGAAATCTGAAGCAACTGAACACAGGCACACTGCCGCTCTGACAGCTCCTGTGATATCGTGATGGAAAAGCCATCCTCCTCTGGCCTGAGAAAAGATATCTTTCAGGAAAATGTTTATTATAGCCCTCATCAACACTAAAAAGGAAATTCCATTCTCTTGATTTCCAATTTTCATTCCCTTCTAGATTAGAATCTTATCTTTGTCTTCCAAGTCAGGGAGGTGAATGTTCAAACATATTTGCTTAAATCAATCCATCCTTTGAGTTGTGTACCTTGCAAAACACTATTCATTCTGAAACACAAACTGCCCTTACTCTATCCCTGAACTGAAAATGTTCATTGGTAATCTGTCTAAGGTACTGGAAATTCAAAATAAGCATAGAATAATGTGAAAATACAGACAGAGAAAATGATCTTTTAGTAGAGAGTAAGATAATAAAATATGAACAAATTGGTAGATAAGTTGTTCCTTTAGATATTTACAGAAGAAGGCAATACACACACACACACACACACACACACACACAACTACCACCACCAAGACCACCACCACAAGCAGCCACGTGAAGACTGGAGTCTCACAAGTTTATCACATACCTTTCAACCTCTATAAAACAGAATCAGTGGTGCAAATTGCCTTAAGCATTTTCTATATCCTGGAAAAATAATTCCAACTATTCAGAAATATGGGTAATAAATGTAGTTCTAATACTTGATTTCTCTATTTTTTTCTTTCTATCTGTGTCAATCCAGTTTCTCTGAGAGAGTAAAATATTAAAGATCCTAAGGAAATTCCTATGAGAAAAAGTGAAAGGAATTTGGAGAATAAAAAAATTTCAGAACTCTATACAGCTAAGATTGCAAGAGAAGGAATCAAAGGGGAAAGAAAAAAAGGGAGAGGGAAAAAGGGAGGAAAGAAGGAAGGAAATTAGTTTCTTGAAATATCTTAGACAATAATGCAGTCCTAAGGAAACTTTGGAATGACCGTCAGGAAATATTTGAGTCAAATTCACTTCAGAAGTAGAGGCCCACATCTTCAAGGAGTTGTCTTGGTTCATCAAGCCTGATGCACTGAGCTTTATCCTATGAGATATGTAATTTCAGTGAAAATGTAGAGAGATTGACTTCGGAGTAAAACAGCTGAGTGCCTCAGTTAATTTTACCTTCTGCAGTTGGAAACCTGGGAATTTCATTCCCAGAGCTGCCATACCATACCTATTAGAATTACTTAAGTTCAGAAAAACATCTCTCAACTAGATTAGTGCTAGTCTTGCCTCTAATATACTACTTCCAGTATTAGCCCTCACCTCCACACACATCTCTTCATAAGCATTCTTCCTCAGCTAAATTTTCAATTTTGTCACTTGTCTTTTAAGATATAGCATCTTTATTTAAGAGCTTATCCCATCAGTTCAAGATAAAACTCAAATTTGTTATTTTCTGTCACAAATATCTTATGTCCTGACATTCTTTTTTTTTTCTTTTTTGTACTGGGGATCGAACTCCGGACCTTGTGCTTGCAAGGCAGGCAACAGAACCACTGAGCTAAATCTACAGCCCCCTGACATTCTTTTTGTGGCCTTGCTTTTTAATACTTTTTATTTTGCACAGCCCCTTCAAAATGAGTTCCTACCAAATCATTTTCTCTGGTTTTTAAGTTTTGGAAGATATTCTATTCTTCATAAATCATCTCACTTCAGGTTTTGGCTAAAATGTCAGCTCCTCTAGAAAGTCTTTCCTAAATTCTGAGGAGGCCTACTCTGTATCTGTGCCCTCATAGAACCCAGAGGTTAATCAGATGGCTTTTAGTTTGTGTTATACTTGTCTATTTGCTTGTCAGACTTTTCCACTGGTAAGGAACACTGTAAAAGTTCTTCACCCAGCTCAGACTATGTCATAAAATAATAAAAACTTACTTAATATTTACTTAATGATCATTGCTATGACACTACTGAGGGCTTACTACTATTTTTATCTTTTCTCATCAAGTCAACTTTCTACCACATAAAATAGTAGTGTGAAAAATTTGCTAATTACATCAATGCTAAATTTGGCTAAACCTAGAATATAAACTTAGAAAATAGGTAGCTTCTAATTCATGACCATAATCTTTCCTCATGATTTCCTAATAATAATAAAACAACAACAACAATAACAACAGTAGCTTTTTATTAGACATGCCAAAATTAAATTCTCAGTTATTTGATATTTGGGCAGTAATTTTCTAGTTGGATAATCTTTTCTTATTTAATAGGATGATCGATGATTATAAAAGATTAAATTAAATTAAATTAAACAATGTTTGGCTATAGGACACTTTTCTCCTTCACAAGGGATACAATCCAGTTTTAAAGGAAAGCATAGATGTTTTGGAAGCTGATAGACTCAATGTGACTCTTAGTTCCATTAGCTAATAGTTTAATAAAACTGGTAATTTATTTAAATGCTCTCTTAGTTGCCATCTGTCTTAGTCAGGGTTTTCCAGGAAACAGAGATTGAGGCAATGTTTATTTACAAAAACCTGACTAGCTAGTTCAGTCCATGGGGAGCAAAAGTGAACAGAAGCTGAAAAGGAGTCAGGAAAACAACAAGAGCAAAACAGTATAATATGAATTTGGCTATGTCTTCGGAAAGAAAAAAATCATGAAAATTTGTTTGGTTGCATAGGGTATCTACCAACAGGCTCATGAAACATTGTATATTGAAATAATCCATCGGGAAGATGGAAAGGGATTTATCTTGTTGGTCTTCCCCATTTCCTCACTTTTATCATTTCAAATTCACAGAATTGGGGCATAATCCCTCCATGTGTGAGTTAGTTTTGCTGCACAACACATTGCTTCATATGAGGTTCTAAGAGGAAACCATCTCCCGTCCATCTGCAGTGGATCTGACCTCTCTGCTCAGCAAGTGATGAATACTGTTTTGGTAAACAGGAGTACAAATGAAGAAAATAATACAGACTATTCTAAATGATGCTGTGATAGTGGTGGCTGCAGGCATTTTATCTATTCAGTAATTAATTTTAATAATATTTTATTATATTCAATGTCAGGACTATCCCACTTTCAGGGCTAAAATGATAAACAGCCAGATCTTGTCCTCTCAGAATAAGTTCATATGCGTCTTTTGTTGCATTTGTTCTTGTACTCTTAACCGTCATCATCATACTAGGTAAAAATTCTGCAGCTGTGTTAGTGTTTCATTGTTTCTTCTGCTTATCTATTTTACCATTTTCTGTCATCTCCTCACCAATAATCAAAAGACAATAAAACATGAAAACAAAGAAGAGGAAGAAGAACATCAACAATAACAAGAACTAGAAGAAGAGGAGGAGAAGGACAGGGAAGGAGGAAGAAGGGGGAGGAAAAGAACAGGAGGAAATGGGAAAGAAATCAGTGCATAAATGAGGATAAATATAATTGAATAACTTCTTAATGTTTAAAAATAATCTTTTATACTTAAAATCATTGCTATGCTATAACAATAAAGACAGAAATGTGTAACTTTTTACAAGTATTTTCACCAATTTATTCAGAAAAAAATAGATTCTTGTAGGATTATCTATTTTATGCTCAAATTCTGAAAGAATATATTTTTATTGTTACCTCTTCTGTCATGGAATATATGTTCCCCCAAACATTGTTGAAAACATCGTAGTTGTGAAGTTGGGGTACAATTAGATGACAGAGGCTGACACAATGGGCAGTTTTTCCCTAGAGGAGGTGAAAGTGGTATAAACTCATGATTCAAAAAGATTGAAAGGGGAGAACATGAATAAATTTAGGTACATAAGCTCTAGTATCTTTCTTTTTGTGGAGAAAAGACTGTATATTAACAAGTTCACCTCCCCTGTCTGTCTAGCACTCCTTGGTTAAAAACTGATTGTTCATGGAGACACCATCATCTCTGGCCACTTAGGTACTGTGGTGACATGCCCTGTAACAGTTCTGCCTGAGGCTTCAAGAGAAAAACTCCTTATAATAGTAACTCATTAAAGTGCTCTTCCGTTAACTGAAAGGGTAAATATCCTTTATCCTCCTTTGCCCATGACACTCTGAGAGAGTGTAGGTCTAGGAATAATTGGCCCCTCTGAAAATTATTAGTTCAATTCTATTGTGTATGTATTTAAAATTATTTCAAGAAAAGGAAAACAAATTAGTCCACATAGAGGTTTATGTGAGATTTAAAATATCTGTAGCTACATCTTGTTCTTACTAAATAACTTCATGGCTTTAGATCAGTCAATAAAATTCAGCAATATTACCACTAGCTTTAACAACTCAAGTCTATGTCATTGTTGGAATAGTCATAAGGTAGGACTAATTTTCAAAGGCATGTCTCTGTTATTGGATACAATTGCTGCACAAGATTCCAAATGGGAATGTCTTACCTGTTATACATCTTCCATGGACAATGTGGCAAAAGGAGCATGGCAAAGAGAGAAGGAAGAGGTTGAGGAAGAAGACAAGATAACTCTTAGAGAACATGGTATCATAGGTAATTGTGCAAGTTAAAATATGAACATTCATAAAGACACATACTTAAAAATTATCAAACAGCATGTGTATGTTTCTAAATTATAAAAATGTATGGAGTTTAGGCTGAGCATTTTGTGTGCATGATATCTTACTCAAAATCAGCAAACATCACTAATGCATACACTGCAAACTTTTGTTTGCGCGAGTGGTGACTCCACACCATGCGGACTTTGGCAATGCCTGGAGGAGACAAGTTTGAGTGTCATGACAAGGGAACTGAGAATGTCACTGACCTCAGCTGAAGAAAGAGTAGACATGCTATTAAATACCCCATAAACACTATCTATCTATCTATCTATCTATCTATCTATCTATCTGGAAAGCAGTGCAAAAATGATGACAAACATAGTTGAATAACTTAATTTTTAAAAATAACCTCTGCTGGGCAGGGGATTTAGCTCAGTGGTTTTGCTGCCTGCTATGCAAGTACAAGGACTGGAGTTTGATCCCCAGTACCCCCCCCCCAAAAAAGAAGGATATAGAAAAATAAGCTCTGCTTATTTTAGGCAACAAAGACAAGTTAGGGGGTATCACATTCCCCAACTTGAAACTATACTACAGAGCTACTGTGACAAAAACAGCATGGTACTGGCAAAGAAACAGACCTGAGGACCAGTGGAACTGATTAGAAGATGCATAAACAACTGCAGACACACTCAGCCATTTCATCTTCAACAAAGGAGCCAAACTCCCTCACTGGAGGAAAGATAGGCTGTTGGGAGCAATACTACATAATTTTAGGGAAAAAAAATCCTAGTTTCCCTGCCTACAGGCCAGCTATGTCATTTTGAGACATAATTCCATTTTGGCCCCCAGTCACAATTGAGACCTCAATGATCCAGTGATGCTATGATGCTCTAGGACAAGATTACACCAGCTGAAGACATCCTGGGAGGAACAAAATCTTCATCTACTCAGTTTCTCATTGTTCTTGAATTGCTACACCTTGTTTATCCCAATGTACTGAACTTTCTGTCCTGAGTCATTTGTTACATTTGTTTCTCCCAATGAACTGAGTACTGAATAAAAGGTGTGGCAAGCTCAGGGGCTTTTGCCTTTGCCACCCAGAGCTGCACTGATCAGACCCAAAGCTCAGCTTCTTCTCAGTCTCATTTTTCTACCTTTAATTCACCATGTACTGTCATGGCTCACAGGACACTAGGACTCACTGCAGAGGTTCTAGTAAGGTCCCCTTTCCTTGTTCCCTATAATAGGCTCTTTAATAAATGGTTCTGGAAAAGTTGGGTTTCAATTTGCCAAAGATTAAAACTCGACCTATATCTCTCACCATGCACTAAACTAAAACTGAAATGGATTAAAGATCTAAATATTAAAACAGAAACACTAAACTGGTTGGAACAGATGATAGGTAGAACTCTTAAAGACATTGGTGTAGGAAAAGATTTCATGAACAAAACCTCAGTTGCACGTGAACTAGCACAAAAAATCAACAAATGGGATCTCTTATTAAAAAGCTTTTACACAGCAAGAGAAACCACCAACAGAGTGAAGAGACAACCCACAATGTGTGAAAAAATCTTTACCAGCTGTTCCTTAAAGGGCTGCTATCTAGAATATATAAAGTACTTAAAAAATCAGGCCTCCCAAATTTAAAGACCCAATCCAAAAAGGGCATCTGAAATGAACAGACATTTCTCAGAAAAAGAAGTAGAAATAGAAAATATATAAAAATGTTCAACATCACTGGTCATTCGAGAGATGTAAATAAAAACAACACTGAGATTCCACTTCACCCCAGAAAAATAGCTACTATCAACAAATCAACCAATAACAAATGCTGGTGGGGCTGTGTGGAAAAAGTAACAATTTTCCACTGTTGGTGGGCCTGTAGACTGGGGCAACCACTGTGGAAATCAGTATGGAGATACCTCAGAAAACTAGGATTAGAGGTCCCATTTGACCCAGCTATTCCCCTGCTGAGCATCTTCCCAAAACAATTAAAAGAATCATACCACACAATATATGTGCACCCATGTCCATAGCAGCACAATTTGTAATAGCTAAAACTTGGAAACAGCACAAGGGCCCATCAACTGGAAACTGGATAAAGAGATTTGGGGCTTTTTTAGAAAATGGAGTACTACTCAGCCATAAAAAATGACAAACTAGAGACATTTATAGCTAAATGGATGCTCATTGAGGCCATACTCTTAAATGAAATAAATAGGACACATGTGTAAATATTGAGTAGTTTCTTTGGTGTGTGAAACTGAAAGTGCAAATAGGGAACAAAATATATAATAAATAATGTGAGATAGGAAGAAAAGGTCCAAATGGGAAGGGATAGTGGGAGAGGTAGCAAAAAGAAAGAAGGGAAAGGAATAAATATGAGAAAGAAAAACATGGAAACAAAGTCTTCATAAATAGGGAAGGATGGAGGGGTTGAAGAGAGGGTAGGGGAATGGGGAAAAAATAAGAACCAAGATATATCATGTATATTTGTACATTGGTACAAATTCCTGATGATGTATGTCAGCATATTATATGCCTAAAATGTACCAATAAAATTAATGAATAAAAAAAAATGTGCAGTTACTTCTAGGAAAAAGCAGCTAGAGCTAAAAAAATAATAATCCCAGTTTTATATTTAAAAACATTACTGAGCTATAACAAGAAAAGACAGAATTGTGTAACTTTTTCACAAGTATTTTCACTAATTTATGCAGAAAAATGTGGATTCTTATAGAATTATCTATTTCATACTCAAATTCTGAAAGAATATATTTTTATTGTAACCTCTCCTGCCATGGAGTATGAGTTCCATGTGGCATGGAATACATAAAACTTATATATATATATATATATATATGTTTATGGCAGTCCCAAAGTGAGAATTATCCAGTCCAAAATAATAAATGTCCTCCTACTAAAGAAATCCTGTGCTATAGGAAAAGACTTTATGAACAAAACCTCAGCAGCATGGGAACTAGCCCAAAGAATCAACAACTGGGATCTCATCTTATTAAAAAGCTTCTGCACTGCAAAAGAAACCACCAACAGAGCTAACAGACAACCTACAATGTGGGAAAAAAATTTTAGCAGCTGTACCTCAGACCGAGGACTACTATCTAGAATACATAAAGAACTGAAAAAAAAATCAGACCTCCCAAATTCAAAGACCCAATTCAAAAATGAGCATCTGAAATGAACAGATATTTATCAGAAAAAGAAGTAAAAGCAGCAAATAAATATATGAAAAAATGTTCAACATCACTGGTTATTCAAGAGATGCAGATGAAAACAACATTTAGATTCCACCTCACCCCAGAAAGAATGGCTGCTATCATGAAATCAACCAATAACAAATGCTGGCAGGGGTATGGAGAGAAAGGCACCCTTCATTTTTGGTGGGAGTGCAGACTGGTGCAACCACTGTGGAAATCAGTATGGAGATACCTCAAAGAACTAGGGCTAGAGGTCCCATTTGACCCAGATATTCCCCTTCTGGGTATCTTCCCAAAAGAATTAAAAGAATCATAGCACAGCAATATACGTACAGAAGATGTGGGTTTTTTTATTTTAAATGGAGTACTACTCAGCCATAAAGAACGAGAAACTATAGACATTTATAGCCAAATGGGTACATATTGAGGCCATATTCTTAAGTGAAATAAATAGGACACACATGTGTAAATACCGAATAGATTCTCTAATGTGAGAAACTGAGAATGTAAATAAAGATTAAACTGATTAAAATGAATAATTGATAATTTGAAATAGGAAAAACAGGTCCAAAGGGATAGGGGTGGTGGGAGGGGAAGAGGAAAAGAAAGAAGGGAAAGGAAAAATTATGAGAAAAGAAAAAAAGTGGAAATGAAGTCTGTGTAAATAGAGAAGGGTGGAGGGGGTGAAGGGCGCACGGGTAATGGGGAAAAAATAAGAACCAAGATGCATCATGTACAGGTACAAGCACTCAATGATAAATGTAAACGTATTGTATACTAAAATGTACCAATAAAAGAATTTAAGAAAAAAAAGAAATCCTATGCTAGAATTAGTTAATATTAATTTGATATTACAAAGCATATATTTTTGAAGAGCTACAATACTAGGTGGAAACACAGAAAGGAGGTAGTCATAAATGCAAGGTAACGTGTAGAGTGTCACTTTAGTGATATAAACAATGCATGATAATGTTGCAGAGGTTAGGGTGAGGAGAGAGGCATGAGAAGACTGAAAGGGTTTATTATGTATAATCCTTAATCTTCTCTGTCAACTTGACTGGACTGAGAGGTCCTTACATTAGTAAAGCACACTTTGGGATGTATTTCCCAGATGCTATGAGTTCACAAACTTTCTTCCCCCAGGACCTTCTGCCATGATGTTTCTACCCTGGAAACAGCTGTCCATGGATTGAACCCTCTGAAATCATGGTCCAAAATTAACCTTTTCTCCTTTACACTATAGGTGTTGAGTATTGTATCCTAACGTCGTGATGGAAAAATTTTTAGAGACCAAATGTCAAACTACAATCCAGAACCCATTTACTTATCACAAAGTGCCAAGAGTGCAATTAAACCTGAATACTGAGGTTTTAGTTTAGAAAAAACAACTGATACATTAATATCTTTTATCTTAAAAGAAAAACACAATAATATACGTTTCATAGGCTCACCACCACTGTCTTAGTGACAAAAGGCTGATTAATATACTGGGTTAAGTTCTTAATGAAGATGTAACACTTAGGTAAGTGAGGAACAGGTTTTTAATCTATAAGGGCAAATATCAGAAGTATCTTTAGGTATGACTGAGGAGCAAGTCCATGCAGTGACTAGATGGAGCAAGTCCACCTGTTAGATAAGCTCAATAGATGAGATTAGATACAAAAATGCGACAAAACATAGAGGGCATTTGGTTTTATGCCAATAAATACTTATTTCAGTCTATAAAATGATGGAAATTAATCACAATTTATAAGCAGCAATATTCTTATCCAATTTCATGCTTCATAATTTACTTATTTCTCTATTCCAGTACTTACACTAGTTCCCTGAATTTGCTACAGGTTTATCTTCTCTCCATTAAAGCCTTTTTTGATACATGTCATTGTTGGAGGTGATCTACAGCTGTAAAAAAATCAAGAATGTTATGCATTTTTTTGTTATCCCATGAAATATTATTCATATTTACTTACTTTCCTTTGGTCTTTTTCTATATTATAAAAATGATATTTCTTTTTTATTTTATGAAAAAAACCCCAAATTTTATTATCAAATAATAATAGTTATTACACTGTGTATACTTATTTTCAAAGTAGTTACACACAGTACAAAACATAAACCAAACAGTTTCTTACAGGGCCAGGGATTTAGCTCAGTGGTTCCAGAGCCTGCCTCACAAGCGCAAGGTCCTGAGTTCGATCCCCGGTACCCAAAAAAAAAGTTTCTTATAAAAAGAAACAAATATAATAATACAAATCTTTCTTTTTAATGAACTAAGATAAACTAGAAGTATAAATGAAACCAATTAGCAGATATAATGAAACATTTTTAAAACAATGGAATTTATAATTTGGGGATGTATTTGAACTTCTCCCTATTTCTTACTTATCTCTCAGAATTTTTTGTATCCACTCAGTTCCCGAAGGCAGAGATTAGAATGTACTCATCCTGATGATTTCAATATTTGCAGAACTCAGTGAAAGTTTACTGACTGAATGCCTATGGGAATCCAAGAGAAAGCATGCCCTGGCATTTTTAGAGATAAGCAGCAGGACTTACTTAATTATCATTTTTCTACATATAATTTTCTTTAGAGTCATTAGATTTTATTGAATTGTAGTACTTGTGTGGTATTTACTCATCAATAGTCAATTAACATCAAATTTACCTTAAAGATGATAGTGAGGGAAAAGAAATAAAACTGTAGGAAAAATTATAAGCAGAAATATGAACGAAGTGGTTGTGTTTAAATGCAGACTATTTTCCACCATTTTTTATTTTAAAGTCTTAAATGGAAGCCTAATAAATGGAATGGGAAGAAATAGGTTGTTCTAACAGAAATAGTTGGTCTCTATTTCCCCTCATTGTGGACCAAAATTAATTCCCTTCACCTCTCTGCAGTTCTACTGTCCAGCTGATGGAGCTTCCTGTAGAAGATCATGGTCATTTTGGTAATAGGCATGTCCCACTACCACAAACAGATGGATATTTTGGAAAAACTGTTGAATATTTATTGCTTAATTATTTCATATTCAAATGAAATATTTGGATAAAATAAATTCTGGACTTTTTCAAACTGCTTAAACATTAGAACGAAGTATTTTAATGGCAGGGTCACCATAAGCATAAAAATAAATTAATGACTCTGTAATGGGATAGTGATGGAGACTTTAATCGGTTTCCAAACACTTTAATCTGCTAGTTTTCTCAGTTAGAAACATCTTTGACCAGTTAAAGGATCATTGTCCATGCCAGTAGAGATATGCAATTCATAAAAAGTTTGTCTCTTTACTGACATCTATTTAGAACAATTCAAGTTGCCAATCACAAAAGACCATCAGTAAATATTGTTGAATGAATTATGGTGAAAATACTACCCAATTGAATGCTTACTGTCAAGGAATTACTTCAAGTATTTTTTGAAATATCTATTTTCTCATAATAAAATACATTATGAGAGCATAAAATTATAACTACTTTGCTATACTCATAGGATATATAGATGAGGAATTTGGACAAAACACAGTAGGGAAGACTCTCTCGGCTTCACTTGATCTTAGCCAAAAGGCTGAGAAATGATTCTCTCAGCTTATGATACTTGGTCCTCAGCCAGAAAGACCCCATAAACTGGGCATTATTTGAATGACAGATGACTGGTGTCCTGATGAAGTTCTAGGAGACTATTCCCCTAACCTGAGCACTAACGCACAACTCCACAGCAGGGTGACATTTCAGTAGTCATCCCTTCTACATAGCAATTTGGGAATCCCAAGATAGATTCGTTCACTACAGTCAATTGGAATCTACCTAGTCTTTTGTGATTGGGTATGGCATGATTTTTACAACTCTCTACCATTTGTCCAGTCACAATCCCAGTATACTTTGAGGATAAAAATATAGATCGTGCTGTATTATTGGAGGAGTATCAAAGGATTTGTAGCTACATTTTAAACCTTCAAGCATAAAAGGAAAGTTTAACTTTAAGTAATGAAGATTTCATGATGCTTTTTTTCTTTGGCCACAGACTTAATCTGAGGTAAATTTTATATAATTCCAGTTTATTCTTCTCTTTAGGTGAAAGGAAAAAAATGTTCATTCATAACTGGAAAAGTGAAAAGGTCTAAGTAATAGTTTTTCACTAGAAGTTCAAATTACTTAAGTTGAAATTACCATTTTATCTTGCCTAAGGAAATATCCTAACCCATACACTAACCCTAACACTGTCCCTATCTCTAACTCTAACTCTAACCCTAACCCAAACATCTTCTAAGTGTTTTTGCCCCCTATTCCTAAATCCATAAACAGCAGGTAACAGGTCTAAAAAGAAACACATTACTCAATTATAGTCATGTAGAACTGTAAGTTTTATGTGCTTTAAATTTTTAAAATTTTGGAAAAGCAAATTTTGTTTGGGATTGACCAAATAGAATCATTATATATCTCAACATGTCCAGATTGCTGTGTGGTTTTATGGGGAGGGGCAGCTCTGAAGTAACTACTGTCTTTCACTTAAGAAATTTAGGAATTCAGACTTAAAAGATAGTATTTAACTCCCCAAATCTTTCTTGGATTCACTTGGATCTACTTTCAAAAAACAAGTATGAGGATCAATTAACCATGGAGACACTGGATGGGAATGTGCCTTATGTATCTCTGGTCTTCTCTCACAATCAGCATCTAAGAGAACTCCTGGTTTTAATTTTATAAGTAAAACGATAGAGTTTTCCACCCCTAACACCAAGAGACAATATGATGAAAATTGAAAATAGAGAGCTTCAGGAAAATTACCGAGTTTTATTTAATGGATTTTAGGTTTTAATTTTAAATTCCTGTCCTGTGTGACTGTAGCAGACACCTCTGCCCAGTATTAGCAGGCTACAGTGGCACAAGCTTCTTGCCCCTTCATAATTTAGCTGTACTACATTAGAAGTAGCAAGGCCTTCCTAAATTCACTTTTAGCCAAGGACTCCAACTAAATTCTTCCCCTCTGAATTAACCGTTTGTTCTCTTCAGTAAAGACATACCAGTGCACCTGCCTGTGATACTTGCTATCAGCAGGTGTCCTGAGGCCTTTCCAGTTTCCCTCCTCCCTACACTTGTAATGAATAAACACTGGATGTCCTTGGTGTCTTTTGTCTTTGCTGCCCAGATCAGCTTGGATCAGCCCCAAACTCAGCTTCTCTCAAGTCTCTGTCTGTGTCTTTTGTTTGCATTCCTCTTTCCTATCTTGCAGACGTCCTACTTCTCCTAGGAGACTGAGACCCACAGCTGGGGCTTTTGGTAGCGTCTTTTATTTATGATAATATGGGCAAATCTGAATTGTATTAGGTTAGTGAAATAATACAAGCACAGAAAGACAAATATTATATGATCTCATTTATGTGTGAAATCAAAAAGTTTAACTCAGTAGAAAAGAATAGAACGGTAGTTATAAGGGGACAAAAAATTAGAAGGGTGTTGGAAAGGTTAAGGAGATCTTGGTCAAAGGTTACAAAATTTTAGTTAGAAAGGAGGAATATGTTAAAAATATCTATAATAAAATGTATCTATTCTAATACCAATATATTGTACTCTTAAAAATTGCCAAAAGAATAGATTTTAAATGTTATCATAAATATATTGTAGAATCAAGGATTTAGTTCAGTGGTGCCCCGCATGCCTCACGAGTGTAAGATCTTGAGTTCGAACCCCAGTACCTGAAAAAAAAAGATAAATATATTGTAAGTATGTGAGAAAACACATACAATTAGCTTAGTTTGGCCAGCCATTTAAAAATGTATATGTATCTCAAAACACTATGTTGTGCACTGTAAATAGATATAATTTTTGTCAGTGTAAGAAAGAAGAAAAGAAGGAAGGAAGGAGGGAAGGAAGATGGGAAGGAAGGAAGGAAAGAAGGGAGGGGAAAAAGGAAAAAGAAAAGGAAAACGAGCTTCATGATGTTAGATGTCTTTGTTATGGTTTGTGTCTAAGTGTTTCCCCAAAGCCTAATGTGGTCATAGTAGGGCTTTTCAGAGGTGGCTGGATCTGGACTGTGTGATGCTGGGATTAATGGTGTATGATTACTAAATTAGTCCACTGGTTGGTTTTGCACAGTTCTCGGTAGGATTAAGGGTACCCTACTGTGGGTGTGAGTGTTATCTGCCCTAAGGGCCTTGATAACATATAAGAGACAGAAAGAGGTGTAATGTGGTCACTCGTTGCTGGTGGCTTATTGCTGTTGCTGCTTCTGCTGCTGCTGCTGCTTGTCTTCTGCTTTGTGAAGCCCCTCTGCCATGCTACCCCGCCTTAGGAGCCAGCTGAGTATGGACTAAAACCTCTATAAACTGTGAGCCAAAATAAACTTTTCCTCTTTTAACAGTGGGTGTCAGGTATTTTGTCTCAGCAACCAGAAAAGTAACTAAGTCAGTCTTAGTCTGTTTTCTATTGCTATAACCAAATATCACAAACTGAGTAATATATAAAGCAGAGAGATTTACTCAATTCTTCGTTCTGGAGGTTGTGAGGTCAGGACAGTGAGGGCCTTGTAATGTCATTTCAGAAGGGCAGAAAGGCAATATGTATGTGTGAAAAAGGAAGTAGGAGGCGGGCTTACTTCATAACTACTCAGTCTCACAAGTACCATGGTAACAACATTAATCTAATCTTTCCTGCAGAGCTCTCTTGATCTAATTACCACTTAGCGCCCCACTTCTTCACACTACAACAGTGGCAGATGCCAGTCTGAGTTTTGGAGGAGACATGCGAACTGTAGGAGATGTAGAGGAAGTGAGTTAATATAAGGTTAGGGCACAGAACAGCACCTGCTGTTACGTTCAGGAAATTTTAGCACTGTTTTTACCATTACTATTACTACTATGACAGCTACTATTGCTCGAGATTCTCTTATAACTGTAGGTTCAATTATTTATTTTCTCCCCAATTAAAATTCAATTAGAGACTAATTTAAAAAGTTGATTATCTTCCCTATATCTGTCTCATGCCCTGGCATTTTCATTTATTAAAGGTAACATGGTGAATGAACTTGTCTTTTTGAGAAGAAATAAAAGGCTCACCTTTGATTTCTTTAAGAATCCCATACATTGATCATACTTTCATAATATCCACCCCAATTTCCCCATGTGAAAATGCCACTAAGACCTATTATTCTGTAAAATTAGCATCCACCAATTAAAAAAAAAGGTTGCATACAGTACTTCATCTGATTCTACCTCTCTTTCTTTTGTTTTAGGTTCTTAGTAATTTTATTTATAATTTTGTGCAGAGTTCTACAAAAGAGGAAAATAATATTGACAAAACTTCAATACTATATAAAATCTTATTTTGCTATAATTTTATACCCCCGTGTATATGTATTAAAATTCATTAGTCTCTAATCTCTTCCAAGTAAAAAGCCAACATTGCCTTCAGCTTTATGAAATTTATAATATAAAACACCTTAGATATGCTATAACTGTTAAGCTTAAATTTATTCAGTATTTTGATTATAAATTAGGGAAATGGTACATTAATTCCTTTCTAAGGCTAAGACTAAAACAACTTCATTTATTTGCTGTTGTAGTATTTTGCAAGATATGTTATATTTATAATTGTTTTATTAAATCTTATAGATTGCAAGTGATAATTATATTGCCCAGAGCTATAAAATCATCACAAAATATATAATGGCATTTTAAGTAGTTGTATCTACAAATGGTAATTTCTATTTTTAGCTGTTTAATAATTTTTTCAACTGAATGTTGGAAATAGCTTATTGGAATAAAAATATTATTTCCACTAAGTATTTGGTAAGTGATATTAAAAGGAAATCATAGTCAAATAGCAGCCAAAGAAGCAATGATAGTATAGAATGACTTCACAGTAGAAAAGAACCACATCATGGTAAAGGAGAAACAGATAAAATTCAGATACCAAAGGCAAGGTCAGTAGTATACTCACTGCTGATAGCCTCTCTCTTTTTTCTTAATCATATTTCAACTTTGACCACAGATATATCTTGATCTCTTTTTTCTGTTCTTTTTTCTATTATTTAGCATAGCATGTAATAAATATAATTTCATCCCTGAATTTTTTTTGCCTCATAATTTAGCTTCACATGTTTAACTTTGAGCTCTATAACAACTTCTGTTATTTCTAAATTAGTAACTCAGAAGAGAAAGGTGTAATTCTTTTCCTTCACCTCTGGACTATAAATAACTGTAAATTTCATACATCTAATACCCATTTATGGAAGGCCAACAATAAATATCTGTCACTGCTCTAAGAACGTTACAAAATATAGCACCAGTTAGAAATAGAAATCAGTAAGAAATTTGATGATATAAAAATTTTAAAAATATTTTAAAGGGCTATTTAGACATTTCAATGTAATTTAGGTCTGCAATTTTTCAGAATAACATTTTTCTAGGCAAATAAATACTTGCAATTCTATTGACAAAAAATCTTGCAAAAGTGTGATTATGTCTCTGGTAAAAAAGTATTTGCTACTTTAGAAATCAGTAGGACTTTGGAAAATGAGAAAGATAAAGTCCTTTGATCTCTAAAGAACAAATCTTGATAACTAGAAGGAAGGTGAATTGTCACAGTGAAAACTGAAATAGATTAAGAAATTTTAAGGCAATCAATGTTTAACCACTGACCTAAAATCCTCTGAACTGTCTTCTGGCTGGCAGATATGACGGCTATTTGATTTGGAAGTAAAAGATTACACTGTGCTTATTAAAATAATTAAAATTATTATCAATTAATTTTTCCTGAAATTGTTCTGGTTATGGCCACCCAATTACATATGTTCTTGAGTAAAAATGAGTTAGCAGAATACATTTTTTTCCAAATTGATATTTTTAAAAAATTATTGATATTAGAATTTCACTTTCTTTAGTTTCACTTCCTAAATGAATATTCAAAACTCTGACTCCACCTCTCCTACCTTTGCAATTTACTTCTTTCTTTTTCTCCCCCATCTCTTCCTCCTTACCCACATCTTCAAATTAAAGAAGATGATGTTCTTAAGGTTTTGTCTTCGGGACTCATTTCTCTTTTAAGTTTTCCTATCAATGTAAATTTTCCAAGATGTTAATATAAATGTAGAGGTCTGTCTCAAATTACCAATTTACTACTAGCTCAATTTTTTTTCTTAGACTTTAGAGAAGTATTGACTATGCTCTTGGAGTTTTATCTAATGTGCTACTTTTGACTTCAAACTCACAAAATCTTGAGAAAATCTCATTATATCTTCAAAATCAGCTTTTTATTCTAACCCACAATTTTTTTCAAGTGTTCTGAGCTAACCAATGCACAAATGCAAGCGCAGATTCAAAGGCAGCAGAGGTGTCGGCTTAGGATGCACCTTCCCTTCTGATACAGTTGATAAACTGCTGAAGAAAAAGAAATGGAGGAATTTTTTACAATTATATTGAAAAAATACATCTGGGAAGGACAATGGGAAAATATTATTGATTTTATGGGCACATGTGTGTACTCGATACTCAAATCCTTTGCATGTGAATTTGTGGGAATGAATGTGTGCACTTAAGCTTTATCACATTTGGAACTAAAATTAGATATTAATATTTAGTCTTGTTTGCGTTTAAGTAAAATGTCTATTCCACAAAGCCATATGAGAAATGAGAATGCTCAGTAGACAGAGTCATTTACTCCACCTAAACCTTCTGTTTTTCTAGAGCAGTTGAAGCTTCTGACAAAGAAGCTCAGAGGAAAGGCATGAATACACCTTAGTAAACTGTATCTGGAAAAATAGACAGAGATGAGAAGACCTGGCCTGGAATTGTGTCTCTCACTTTGAAAAAGTAGAAAATGAACCATCTGTAAATATTTGAGAATGGGTTGAGAACAGTAAAGTTGGGTGGTAACAGAATAATGTGGCAAAATAAAAAATAAAGTCTTGTGGAGAATAGAAAAGCTGTAAGCTAGAAATCAGTCAACTAGGCTTTTATTCTTAGTTATGCTAGAAATGAAATACATCCCTGGAATATATTACGTTTTGCTTAGGCCCTCTGGGGACTCAGAGAGAGAGAGAGAGAGAGAGAGAGAGAGAGAGAGAGAGAGAGAGAATTTTATTTTATTCTATTTTTACTTCCAAAGTCCTTACTGGCAGTGAAAATGGAGGCATGGACTAAAAGAGGATTCCTCATTTATGAAAAAACTGAGTATACTCCATGATAGACACATTAATTATTAAGATACTAAACTAGTTAAATAAATTAGTCAATTATTTAACGAAATAGTGATATGTTGGAAGTCTGTATATTGTTATGTACAATCTCCAAGATATAATACTAAATGAAATGTATATAATAAAAGTTGTAATATGTTATCACTTTTGTAAGACAATAGGTACACATATTAGTTAATATTTTCAAAGGTAAATAGTGAAAAACATGATAAAAGCAAAAAATAGAACTTGGAGTACTTTGAATGAACCTTAATTTATACTGAACAATTTGAAATCATGAAAATATTTTATATATTTTTTAAAACATATTTAGTAAAAAAGAAAAATAAAGTATCTCCAAGTACTATACAGGAACAGAAATAAATAAATCTAACTATATTTCAAGCTGGAAGCAAATCTATACATAAGAATTTACTTCAATTTATTTTAAAAACAGAAATTTGTCTTTTCTAAGTACTACATGTGTACATACTCTTAGAAAACAATCCTAAAAGGTAATTACTGGATTACTGTAGACCTCTCAGTTTTATGTTAATAGGATATACTTGAGAAGTAAAGTTTTCAGAACAAGACAAAAGGGAGACAAATGCAAAAATAAAAAATCAATAGAAGAAATTCCACTAACTTCAAGTACATCTCCTGCCTTGTACATTGCAGCATCAGGCTCATTCTTTACTCTTGATTTTTTTTTTAAACCCTAAGTAAAATATGTTCATTAGAAAAGTCATTGGTCAATGAGGACTGCCAGAAGGAATGGGGGAAAACAAAATAGAAATAAGTAGATATCATTTTTGCATACACACTTTGTACTAAATATCATGCTAAGTCTTTTCCATACTTTCTGTCATTACATTTGCCCAGTAGTCTTAGGTGGTAGGCACAATTGTAATCATCAGCTATGAGCACTAATCTGTACAGATTTTAGGTCAATATTGATATGGAAAAGTAGAAAATGTGTCTAGTTTGTATAAAATTAATTTAGTATTATTGAAAAACCTTGGATTTCCATTTCCCTGATATATTAGTTAGGGTTCTGTAGAAGAACAAAACCAATATAAAATATATGTTTAATTACACAAAGGGGTTTCCTAGGCAAGCTTACAAGAGAGGGATGAAAGAGTCACAAGGGCTGTCTGTAGGATTACAGGCAGAAGAATCCAAACTAGTCTGCTGTCTGCATGCTGGAGAGCTAGAAGATCCAGAAGCAGCCAAAGGTCAAAGGTTTGGAAGCTCATTGTAGAGTTACCTGTGGGAGTCTATATTGGAAGGCTGAAGAACCTGGAGACCAAGGTCCAAAGGCAATGGTGAAACCTGGAGCTCTTCCAAAAAAAAGAAACACTTCCTTCTTTTTTCCCTTTTTATCCTGTCCAGAATACAAGTCTATGGGTTGGTGCCACCCACATTTGGGGTGGATCTTTCTCCCTCATTTTTTGCTCCCATGTGTGTCAGTCATCCACAGACACAGCCAGAGCTTTGTTAATCTGCTACAGTTCTTAGTGCAGTCAAGTTGACATATCACAGTTAAAGATCACACCTCAGTTTGGAAGTAATTACATTTTCAAACACTAACTTATCTGTGTTACTTAACATTCCAAACCTTTGATTTGCTCAAAGACAAGAATGGGTATTTACTATTCACAACAGTAAGCTTGGGACTCTAGGCTAACTGATACCCCTTCTTTTAGATACCCCTTCTTTTAGTGTAGAGCAATTAGTTAAAAGATGTCAAAAGATTGAAATGAAAAACAACTTTGTTTAAAAGGTTTCATCTCATATATACTCTGAAGAAAAGCTCCTGTAGATCGTTTAAAGTTCCTTCTGCTTGGAAATGACTAAAATTTTGGAGAAGTCTGGATACCAGTTAAAGGGAAGGCAAACTGGCTAGATCTCAAAATAGACAACAGTGAGATCCCTGGGCTTTCTTTTTCTTTCTGTATGTTGACCAGAGAAGCCTGTAATTCAAAACTGCCAACAGACATAAACTTAAAAATAAAGAAAAAAGGCTTCTTTCTCATTCAGAGGACTGGAAAAACCCAACCTTGCCAGGATCATCCAGCTCCAAACCTAGATCCAGTAGCATCTGGAAAATTGATACACTTCTACCCACAAGGTTCCTTTCATCACCTAACCCTCCTCTCAAAGGTGGGAAACCAGCTGGGCCCAGGTTTTCCTGAGTTTGCTTTTTAAGGCCACCAGGAAGCCCCAGCAGCACAGGAGGAATCTGGCAGCAGATTCAGAGGGAACAGAAGAATAAGACAGACTAGAATAGAATTGTGAGGGATCTGGAAACTAAATTGTCATTGGAGTTGCAGCTGAAAAAGTAGGCCAGTAACCACGAGATAATGCTAAATAAAAAGACTATGTGCTAAACATAATATTTTAAAAGGATCATAAAAATGTCCAGAATACAATTAAAAATACTGACCATAATCAGAATCAAGAAAAATAGAGCTTGAATTACAAAACAAGAAAATAAAATCAGTGAAGACCATCAAAATAAAACAAAGGCTAAAATAATCTGTAAAGAACTTTAAAGCAACCCCAATAAAAATACTTCAGCAATTATAAATTATCTTCAATTTTGAAAAATTAAAAAACACACAGAATTGATTTTTAAAGGACCAAATGGGAATCATAGAAATGAAAAATATAGTAACAAACTTAAAAATTCATTAGATGAGTTTAGCAGTAGAGATGATAGAGGATTCAATCAATGAACTAGGGATAGGACAACAGAGTGAAATGAAGGTGAATGACAGAGAAAATACAATGAAAATAAACAAATATAGACTCAGTGGCTTATAGGACAAAAAAGATTCAGCACAGCTATCATCAGATTCTTAGAATGAAAATGTGTAACTGAAAACTACAAAGATAATCTCCAGCTTCAAATTATTCAACTTATAATTTTTTAACTTCATGACACTGTGAAAGCAACATACATTCAGTAGGAACTTTTCAACTTTTTTATTTGATTTTTCTCCCAGGCTACAGATACATTATATGTATTAGTTAGCTTTCCCATTGCTGGGAAAAGACTTACTTGACACCCATAATTCAAAAGAAGAAATGTCTATTAGGACTGGGGTTTCAGAGTTGTCATGTTGTGGTTGGCTCCAAAGCAGAAGTATCAGGTAGAGGAACTTGACAGGGTAATGCTGTCCACCCTCACAGGGACAGAAGTACAGCAAAGGAGAAGAGTGTCGGAAAGGGATATACACTCCAAAGGCAAATGCCCAAAGTCCCACCTGCAACTGGACCACATCTCCTAATAACACATTCAACTATGAACACCCATGGATTAATCCATTGATGAGCATAGCACACTCATGTCTAATAACCTCTCCAGGAGTCTCTTAATCCAGTCAAATTGACAATTAAGATTAACTGGTATACCACACAATACCTCTCTCTTGATTCTGGATGGCAGCAGCATGTAGCTTTCAGCTTGCCGGGCAATCAAAAGAGTGAAGAGCTGAAAATCTACAGCATACTATGTTGTTAAGCTATTATGTTCAATGGGTCAGAATATTAAATGCATTTTCAATTTATGATGGCTTTTCTAGATATAAGCCAACTGTGAGCCCATGAGCATTAGTATAAGAAATAATAGCTGTAAACTCCCCTATTTTAGTAAAATATATTAACCTCCATTTTCATAAGCTGAGTAAACTAAATAGGATAAATCAAAGAAACTCCTGCCATAGTTAATATGAAATTAATAGCAAAGTGAACAATAATCTGAGAGAAATTATGCATTGGAATGACCATGGACTTCTCACCCAAACTATGGGTGCCAGAGAAAGGTACCAAATTTTTTTTCAAGTTCTGAAAGATAAGAACTGTCAGTATCCCATACAAATCTGAATCCCATACAAATGTCTTTTGATATTTTGAATCTATATCCCATACAAATGTCTTTCTTAAAGTGAAGTAGAATCAAGACCATTTGTCTCCCCCAGATCTAGCAGTCTGTAACAACAAAAAGTTTCCAAAACAGAAAGAAAATAATAGCATGAAAAAGCATTGGAATTTGGGAAGGAAAGAGGAAATAAGATGAGTAAAAAATAATGGTAAATATGTTACATTAACCTTCAGCTATAAATTTAAGTCATATTTGATAAGTAAAGCAAAAACTTAACATCATTTGATGTGGTAGTTAATACATGAAGTAAATATACACTAAAAATCACATTGTGTAAGTGGGAAGAGTAGTGTGTCCTGAGTGTAAGATTTAAATATTCACTTGATACAGTAAAATATCAACACTAATAGGCTTTGATAAGTGGCATATGAATACTTTAATGTCTACAGAAACCACTCAGAAAACTAGAAAAACAACATATTCAAAAACATAATAAATAAATCTAAATAGAATTCTAAAACATTCAGTTGACTGACAGAAGGAAAGAAAAGAAAAACTTAAAGATAAAAATTGTGGGAGCAAACAGAAAGCAAAGTAAAACAAAAAGTAAAGGCCCAATTTATCATTATTTACTTTAACCATAGTCTAAGTATAATTAAAATACAGAGAGTAGCAGAGTGAATCAAAAAGAAATCACTGAAAGAAAATGTATCACCCAACTATCTGCTGTCTGAAAGTTACTTATTCCATTATTTTTTCTAATTATGTGAAGAATTCTATTGATTTTTTTATTGAAATACCATTAAATCTATATAAAATTTCTGGTAGTATGGCCATTTTGACAATATTCATTCTGCTTAGCTAGGAACAAGAGATGTTTCTATTTTTTGATGTCATGTTCCACATTTTTTGCAGTACTATATTTTTCATAATAGACGTCTTTCATTTCCTTAGTTGGATTAATTCTAGGTATGTATATATGTATGTATGTATACAGATACTGGTAGTTATTTATTCATTCATTCTAATATGAATAGGATGTTTTCATTTTCTTTCAGTGAGTTCGTTGTTGGCATACAGAAATGCCACTGATTTTTGTGTATTGATTTTGTATCTTGCCACTCTTCTGAATTTGTTTATTAGTTTTGAGAGTCTTCTATTGAAGTTTATTGGGTCTTCTGTGTAAGGGATCATGTCATCTTTAATAAGGGTAGATTGATTTCTGCCATTTTTATGCCCCCTTTTATTTTTTCTCTTGCCTGATTGCTCTGGCTAAAGTTTCCACTACTGTATTGAACACAAACAATGAGAGCAGACACCCTTGTCTTGTTCTGATTTTAGACAGGATGCTTTCAAGTTTTTTTTCCTTATTTACTATAATTTTGCCAATCAGTTTATCATCAGTGGGTTTTATCAATTTGGAGAAAAGTCCTTATATAACTATTTTTGTCAAGGTTTTCTTTTAATCAAGAATCGATGCTGCATTTCATAAAACTTTTTTAATCTATTGAGATGATTGTGTTTTCATCCTTGCTTCTGTTTATGCAGTGTGTTACATTTATTTATTTACATATGTTGAACCATCCTTGCAACACTGGGATGAAACTGACTTGTTCATGATGTATTTTTAATGATTTGTTCCATTCTATCCATAGACAGAGGACTAATATGTTGAATATATAAAGGACTAAAAATATTGATAAAACTAAAAGATCCAATTATAAATGAGCAACTGAAATAAACATTTCTCAAAAGAATTATAAATGGCCAGTGAGTACAGAAAAAAAAATGTTCAGCCTCCTTGGCTAGACAAATGCAAATGAAAACAACACTGAGATTCCATTATATTACAGTAAGAACGACTATCATCAAGCACTGAAAATACAATAAATTCTAGCAAGACTATGAGGAAAAAGGAACCCTTCTATCCTGCTGGTGGAAATGTAAATTGGTACAGCCAGTATGAAAATCAGGCTGGAGCCAGGGATTTAGCTCAGTGGTTCTGGTACCTGCCTCGCAAGTGCAAGGTCCTGAGTTCGATCCCCGGTACCAAATAAATAAATAATTAAGTAAATGAAATTGTTTTTTTTTTAAAAAAAGGAAAATCAGGCTGGAGATTTCTCAAAAACTTAAAAGAGACATTCAATTTGACTCAGTTTTGCCTCATCTGGATATCTTCCTTAAAGAGTTAAAGCTATAATTTTTATAATGATACGTGCATACCCATGTTTATAGAAGCATAATTCATAATAATTGAATAATGAAAGTAGCCTATATGCCCATAAACAGATGAATTGACAAAGAAAATTATATAATATATATATAATATATTATATAATATATTATATTATATATCATATTATATATGTATAATATATTATATATAATATATTATATATCATATGATATATATGTATAATATATGGTACTACCTAGTCATAAAGAAGGATTGATTTGAGTCATTTGTAAGAAAATACTATAGATGGATCTTGGACCATAATGCTAAGTAAAGTATATCGGACACAAGAGGTTAAATATCATATGGTTTGTTTATATGAGAAACCCAAAATACAAAGAACTTAAAGAGAAAAATAAAAGACAGATGGTAGGAAACATAAGAGGTGGACTTTCTGAGATGGAAAGAGGATCTAGAGAAATGGAAATAGGAAAAACAAAGAGGGTAAAGGAATAAAAATGATCAAGATGTGATATGTATGTATACTAATTCTCTAAGAAGAATATAATTATTTTGGATTTTAAATATTTAATAAATAATAATAAACAAATATATAAAAGATACTCCAAATTGAGATAAATATGAGATTAAATAAAGAATAAAATATGTAGCACACAAGTCTCAAAAAAGCAAGAATGATTATATTAATATCATAAAATGTAGACCACAGAACCAAAAAAATTAGAAGAAATAAAAGTGATATCAAGTAATAATAAAAAATCTAGTACTTAGGTAAATATATCCATCATGAATATGTATCTCCCTACTCTAAAACTAATAAAACCATGAAGAAAAATCTGGCAAGCTGAAAGAAGTAGGTAAATCTATCACTGTAGCTGGGTACTGTGGTCCCTTACCACAAAGAATTGTTGGGACTACCAGAGAAAAGATATAAATCTGAACAACATTATCAACAAAAAGATCTGATGGAATAGAAGAGAGCCTGTGGAGGTAATACTGTGTCTTGATCCTGGTGACAATTATACAGTTATGCATGCATAAAATTGCACAGAACTATACACACACACACACACACACACACACACAAAGGCACTCTAACTTTCTGTGAATTGTACCAATGCCAGTATTTATGATTAAAATTGTATTTAGGCAATATATTAATATTGGTAGAGGCCAAGTAAAGAATTTGGGTTTATGAAACTTTCCTATATCTGTCTTTGAAACTCCCTGTAAATCTGTAATTATTTTAAAATTAAAGATATTTTTAAAATATAGAAAATAAGTAAGTCAAAGAATATATATAAGTGGTGCCAGAATTCAAATCCACATTGTTGCCTCTCCAGTTTGTGCTCATTAGCCTTAGATCCTGAAAACAAAGTAAAGTACATGTAAAGATCACTAGTCTTCACTAATAATTCTGTCAGTGGAAAACTAATCATGCAAATGTTTATGTCACAGAGAGGGAGATGCTGTAGAAGTAACTTTTCATCATTTATCCAAATACCTTTTACAGAGACATCTCATTTTCTACCTCTCTCTGCTAGTGAAGATGTCCATGAAGTCTTGATCCTCTGACAAACGTTTCTAAAGCAAGTCATAGTAATTCAATATATTATGAACAAAATAAAAACTTCTTAAAGATTCTGTAGAAACCATCAAAGCCAGCTGAGCTTTTGTCTTTAAAATTGACATCAAAGTGGAACTTTTGGATTCCACAGAGGCTGGTTTTAATCCTTGCAGAAAGGGACATGTCTAACTTTAGCCAGAAGCTGAAACAAAAGTATGTTTATGTCTTAAGAATAACAGATAATACCACAACTTTCTATTTCCTTCAAGTTTCAATAGTCATCTTATGAAAAATGTCATTAATTTTACATCAATGTTCTTTTTTAACACAAATTTTTAGTGACCATATATTCTGCCTATCTATCTGTCTATCTATCTATTATCTATCTATCTATTTTAAATAAACCATTTAAGAGTCAGTTCAAAAAATTAGAAGAAGAAAAAAAATTAGAAGAAACACCTCAAGCCTAAATATTTCCACAAAAGTAAATGCTGAAGTAAAACTTCATCAATTAAATACACCCAATAATCCAGAAATCTACACAGCAAAGTGAATGCTATTATATGGTCTGTATAAGAAATATTGATATGAATGTTACAAAGTCTTTCTTTCTCTGCAATGTGTATTCATTTTTAAAAATCAGTCTAAGCAGAATTTCACAATTTCATAAATTATCAAGCCATTTAGGATGCATAATTAATTGGGTTGTACTGTGCCATATTTATGAGGATTATTCATGCATAGTGTGAGATAATCATAAATTATTTTGTTAATAAAAATCTCTTGAGAGGCATTTTAAAGACTCTTCCCCTGAGTAACTTCAGTTGGTGTGATTGCTATCTGATAATTATAATTATCTCTTGGTTAAATCAGGAATTAGTTATTTATTATTTTATAATTATAAATTTAATCTGTAAAATAGTTATTTGTAGAGGAGGTGCAAGTCAATATTGAAGTTTTGAATTTTCAAATGTTTGAAATAATTGGAAAAAAGGCAAAGTTGTATTTTTAGATAGGATGAATGCATTTATATTTATTTATGAGTTGTAAGTGTGCATTTTTTCTTATAAATTTTATAAAATTTCTGAGGATTCGATAATTTTTGGAGCAATTTTTTAAAAGCATAGGTCTAATCAGAGCTCATGACAATTAATATGGGAAGAGAAGGAGAATTTTTTTTACTAAAAAGAAAGAGAAGTCCAAAATACATCAAATGATATTTAATTGGTACTGGAAATATTCCAAGTTTGACTTTCAAAAAAAAGGGCTTTGATTATGATAGTTCATGTTGGGCTCATGTTAAGCCTGCCAAAAATCCAAGCTAGATCAGAGCTTTTTTTGAAATAAACACAAGCTTAATCTGATGTAGATATTTCAAAAATCCCACTGCTTTAGTTATAACATCATCTGTTACTGAATGATTTATAAATTACCTTCTACAGACAAATTTCTATAAGATGGAGGGTAAGATATTTTAACCTAAGGACATAAAGAGGTGTCTAACTCATATATTAAAGCCATGGAACAACATTTCTTGGAAGTAAAGATCTTTTCTATTCATAATTTTCAAAGATTGAATCCCCATCAATCATTGGTCATTGGTATTATTACCCAGTGTTGTAGAAGAACTTATGACTGAGAGCATTCTGTAAGTCAAGGACTCAACTGTGGGCTCTCAAATAGCAATGAAGGTCCTGAATTCCTGAGTCAGACCACAGGGCCTGAACTTTAGCTTCCCAATGCACCTGCTGTAAATAGTGGGCAAGTTACTTAACTTCTGCGTGCTTTACCTATTTCTTTATTATAATGGAAATAATACTATTGTCTGCTTATGAGGACTACTGTGAAGAAGAAATGAGTTAATACATGTAAATCCCTAGGAGTGTCTGGCATAGAAGTATAATCGTTAGTTACTAGTGTCATTTTTGTTATTATTTTGTCTATTTTAAAGAAGATAAACCTGAACCTATTTAACTTTTCCAGTGTTAAATGCTATTTGAATATAGGCTTATTTAATATTGTGGACTCCATGCTTAATCACAACCCTGCATTCTGCCTTTGTGATACATCTCATTACTTCATGTGAGGACAAATAATAATTTTAAAATTAAGAATTTTCACTGTAGTGTTCTCTGGTATTTCTCAGATAAAGCAGGTCCAAAAAATCTCTTGTACCTCTGAAAAATATTCTGAAAAATCTGTATAAATTATCAGGGAATGATTGAAAATGGACATTAATGTGTAAGCTTCACCTGCATTAATAGAAGCAGATGTGCCTCCTTGTATTTTGGAGGCATCTGTGAAATGTTACAGCATCTAGATGGAAAGTCCTTATTTAAATGGGCACTTAACATATCCATTTAAAGTATCAACAACTTTCTTATAAATATTAAATGTCAATTCAGTGTACAAATGTCAATTCAATGACATTATGTGTTTACAAAAAAAACCCACTTAAATTTGTAGAGAGGTATTCTTACAGTAATACAAGTCTCTGAAAGACTCAACTTCTCATTCTACCTCTATGACACTTTAATAAATATTGTATCTTATCTACAGGGTATTACACAATTTTTATCGCAAAACTAGGAATATTTATAAGCATTCAATAAATATCCCCTACTACTGTGAGTTGTAGTGATGATGATGCCATTAATTACAGCATACAAACTGGTGTTGAGTCAGATTGCTTCTTCAAGTCCATTGCAAATAGACTCTCAAAAATTAGAAAATATATTTCAAAAAACCAGAAGTATCTTGAGTGTTCTCACCACAGAGAAATGAATGTTTAAGGAGATGCATATACTTATCCTTATTGAAACAATACCTAATGTAAACATGCATTGAAATATTACATGATACCTCATAAATTGATATAATTATTGTTTTAATTTAAAAATTAAAAAAATAAAACAGATAAAGATGTATGGTTATTCTGAAAATATTTGATAAATTCTTTATACTAGAATATGGTAGAATTACAAGAGAGATTCTCCATCATCTTACTGAAACAACAATAAATAGAATGGCTATTTCTTGTCAAAAAGCAAAGCTATTTTCACCATTTTACAGTTCAGCCCAGAGAACATGGACAGTTAATTCTGCTGTGGTTTCAAAGCCAGACTGTAGCATCTGAGCAACTGCTTCAGGGAGAAGGAGGGTCCTCAGCAGTTTTGTAGCCCTCTGGGGATTTTGTGATATCTGTGTAGTTAAAGAGAGCCCTGTAGAAATAGGCAATGTCAATATCCCAAGATAAAATATGGAAAGTCCTGGAGAAAGGGATGCAGAACAATTAAATTATTTGCTATGTTGGTGGCAATTGTTTTGTGTGATAATGAATTCAAATCTAATTATTATTGTTAAGCTATTATATAGCACTTTAGTTTTGCAAAGTGCTTTACAAGAATTTTTTATTAGATAATCACCACAATAATCCTGTAGAGAAGGTCAAAATATCTCCAAGGAACAAAAGATGAAGCTATTTTTCATGAAACATCTTACAATAAAATGTTCTAATTTTCCTACCTCTATATATAAATGTCTTATATTGTGATTTGTTCCGTCTTCTAGCACATGACCTGGTTTTATAATGTGCAATTTTGAGTTACCCTGAGTATTCATTGCCTGATGTAATAGCTGAGAAAGTTCTGCATCCTGGAGGACTACACAAATAATCATAAAAAATTTAAATGTTGGAGTAAGTAATTAGCAGGACAGAAATTCAGGAATGGAAATGGTTAATGGAAACCTGGAATTCATTCTATCAGAAGCACAATAACATTTGTATTTGTATTACTTTGTAATTCCCTGAACATTATTAATCAATGTATTTAATAAATAATTGCTCATTCAATTATCAGAAATACTCTAAGAATTGTTTAAAACAAAAACCAACACTTTATAAAGATATACAAAATGGAGTGAAAAGAAGTGTATAACTGACTCAAGGTGACATAACTAGTAGTTGGCAAATTCACTAGTTTAATACAAATCTTTCCAGTCTAGACCATACTAACACCCCTATTCATTCCATTGGTTTATTATGGTAAAACCAATCTGCCTACTAATGCTGAAAGGTCACAAAGAAAAGTAGAATGTCCTTTTTGCAAAACTGCTAGTATAAACTATCCTCTTGGATAATCTTATCTTCTCACAAAGAATATGTCACTCTAGTTTGCAAAAGTGTGCAACCATCTACCCTGGAAGGTTTCCAGAAAAGTGAGAAGCAATGACTTTCTGGAGACCTGAAATTGCCACTATAAAGATGACTGTCATTGTACTATCATTTTCACTGTATACTTCTTTGGACAGTTCATGAAATGATAGAGAAATTCCTGGTGAGGTAAAGTATGTCTTCTTGTACCACCTACCACTATTTTAAAAAAGCTAAAAAGTCAAACTCTGCTGCTCACCAGAACACCAGGAAAAATGGAGTTGCAAGCAAGTAGGGCGTCTCACAATGAGAAGAATTTCATTCCAGTGGTTTAAAGCTTCTCTCTGAGAAATATATTACGACTGCATGAAATACAGATTCTGGGGCTTTTTAAGTTGCCATGATTTGCTTCTGAAGCAGTGGAGACCCACAATATATACACAGTGGAGCTGAACCCAGTAATGCCATGGACAGATGGACTCCAGACTACAGGGAGCAGGTGTGGCACAAAGAGAAGTGGGGAGTCCTGTTAGTATTCACAGGGAGAAAGACATTCTGCAACCCAGCAGTCAGGAGCCAGAGAAGAACCACTTATGTTCCTTTTGTTTTCTGCTGCTACTGCCATTCAACCCAAGTGCACTTGCTGTGGACAATCCAAAAGTGCAAGACCTTATAAAAATATGTAGTTGAAAGAATATCTTAGATTACTGAGGAAATCATTGGAAGGTTTAGAAATAAAAATGATTGATTCCTACTGGATGCAGAATTCTCCAAATATCAGCTTTCTTGATTTTATGAAAAGTGACTCAGACTTTCCCCTGCAAGGCACAAAAGAGATGCACTTTCTGTGGCCTGAGCATAGACTTCAGAAGGCAGCACTGGCAACAAATGTTTCCAGAGGCACCTGATCTGTCAGATATCCAGAAATCCTTTTTAGAACAAATTTATACAGCAACAAAACTAGATATTCTTAAATAATGAAAGCTTGATTCCTTCATGTTATACAGAACTATTTGTTTTATATAGAGGTATTTATTTGCTGTAAGCTTAATTTTATTAGCGACTTAGGAAAGACAGTTGTTTGGAAAGAAATTTAGAAAATCATGTAGAATTTCCTTTTATTGTTTTAAAATGGCATCTAACTGTTTATATCATGTATATTATCTGATTTCACATAAGGCTGCTGAACTAGATAATATGTGGGGAAATTACAGTTTGTTTTCCTTAAAGAAAAATAAAACATACAGATCAAAAATTGAGAGAACTTCAGCTAGAAAAGGCATTTAGTACTGATTTCTGAAGACTTATTAAAAGTATTTTATAGTGTTCTTTCTGGGTAAAACAAAACAAAACAAAACAAAACAATGTGCTAACACTAATGATGATTAAAGAGAAATAATCATATAAAATAATTACCATGACTATGTAAAGTAGACTTGCCCAAGGGCAGATCCACGTTCCACGAGGCCCTCTTTTCCCTAAAGACTGTCAGGTTTTCCAATTTCTCTATTAAGAGCTTCATCTATCTTTTCTAGGACAGATTTGGCCTGCAATAGGGTAGGGAGTCTCTGGGAGGGATGGCCACTAAGGTCTTTATTTTCTTAGTAAGGGGTGGAGCACCTTCCCCCCTGTGGATTGTTTGTAGGATTGGTAATTAGGTGCTTTGTTCCCTGGGGTCTTGGGGCAGCTGTCATGAGCACAGCCCACTACATGCCTCAGAGCTGCATTTTGATTTTGCAGATGAAGGAAGTGGTCTCAGAGCCTCATAGGAGTGGGGCACTGTGAGGCGGGGGCTGGCTGCCATGCAGATTTTTCTTAAAGGTTTTATAACTTGATAACCCTGGTCTCGACTTTGTTTACCTCAGGTATGACTTCCAAAATGAGAAAAATTAAAAAAAATAAATTTAAAAAAATGAGAAAAATTCAGCTCAGTAAGAAAAATCCATCTACCAGAGAATCTGAAGTCAATTAAGTAATTAGTTTATTATATTTTATAGATAATGGAGTCACATATATCAACTATATATGCATGTGTAGATGAAGACAGATATCTATTTTTCTCTATATATGAACATACTCACACATATATGCATGTTTAAATTTTTTTCTCTGTATAATTCTTACTGTAAGTATGTTAGAATATGTGAAATACCAGTAAAATTTCTGTATTCAAAGAAGGGCCAATATTTGCTGGAAATAGTCTTTCATCCTACTACAGTAATCAGAATACTTTTCATTTACAAATGATGTGAAAATTGTTATATAATTTAAAACTCATAGCATTAATATTGAATATTCTAATCTGGCATTTTAGCTCCTTTAAAACTTGTATTCTATTTTAATTTCTTCATATTTCGGCCAAATTGTATTTATAAATGTTCATTCAACGTGGACTGATGCAGCCCCTTCTGTTTTTTTTCTTACTTCTCAGTTATGTCTTTCACTAGAAGAAGTTGAGAATTAGATTTGATTTTGATAAATTCAGTTTATAGAACATATATTTAGCTAAGTACTCTCATCACACATTCTGGAGTTTTTATTTATGGAATATATATTCCAAACTTAATTAGGCAAAGCACATAATTGTAGCTTCTTTTTGCTGAGAAAAATAATAAATAGTTGTGGCAAAAGTCTTACTTCCAGGGCCGGGGATTTAGCTCAGTGGTTTTGCCGCCTGCTGGGCAAGCACAAGGACCCGAGTTCAATCCCCAGTACCAAAAAAAAAAAAAAAAGTCTTACTTCCATCAAATTACCCTTCTGGGTTTGTTTGTTTGTTTGTTTATTTGTTTTGTTTTGTTGTTTTTTCTTTTTTGAGACAGGCTCTCACTATGTAGTTCAGATTGGCCTTGAACTCACTATGTAGCCTAGGCTGGTCTCTAACTCCTGACTATCCTCCTGCCTCAGCCTCCCAACTGCTGGGATTACAGCATGTGCCATGCCCATCTCACTTCCTGGTATTCTGATAAGGAATATATTTGACTACCGAAATAACAGATCAAACCGCATAAAGCAAGGTCATGTGCTTAAATGCGCTTACTAAACTACTTCAGTGATTTTAGTTTGGAGAATTAACGATTACAAAAATACATTTAGCAAGTTTTAAATTGCATTCTCTCTCATTTGTCTGTACCAATGCTTGATGATTCCTTTAACTACCTCTGAGGGTTAGGCCCTGTGCTTTTAATACACGTGAACAAGGCAAGGACCTGAGGAGGAACTTACCCAGGAAGTGTCTACCTCCAAGCACTTCATTAGTCTTCTCTCTTCTCATAGCCCTTCATTTTCAAATGTCAGAATGAGAGGGGCTAATTGATCTCCTGATCAAATTTTCCCCACAGTGTATGTCTTCACACTAATCTATTATCCCAATGGCTCAGAAATTGGTCAACATGTGAAACGTATCTTTCCTTAAACACTTTTATTTTAAATTAAAGCAACACATTTATGGCTCAATTAGTATTTTCTATTATTTAAGTAAGTAGAAAGCATTCTGTAATTGAAATGTAATAATTGCGGTAATATTTGTTTATAATATACTTAGACGGATGTTCATATGGTCTCACAATAAAATTGTTACTTGGATTACCTTAAACACTTAAGAAATCTATAATATAAGCTGTATCTTTTATTCATTTCTTTTTTCTACACCTGGGAGTGAAGAAGTGAGAAAATGAACCTGTCTTAGATGCCTGAAAATCCTCCAAACTAGAGAACAGTTGGAATATTGAGACAGTGGAATGATACTGAGTTTTGGAATCAGAGAAACTTGGACTGGAATTCAAGTGCAACTTCCTCTTCCCTAATCTGTAAAATGAGGATAATATTCTGTTGAGGGGAGTTCATTTGGTATCAGTGGTGTTTTTCTATAAACTTGGTCTAGACTCAAAAATCTCTATAACATTTCTTATACTCCAGTATTAAATTGTTTTGTAGTCCCTCCCCCAAAACTAGGCATGTGCTTATCTATAGAGAGAGAAAATTCAATAACAATGAGTACACCTGTGCTGGAGTATTTGGCTGCTACCGTTTCCTTATTGATCTGGGTGCTTTCAATCTCACTTGACCTTTGGATAGATGCTGATGTTGGGGAGAGGACACCAAACATAGAGATGTTGAGTTGAATGTCAAACATAGTTCATGAAAAGAACAAAGGAGAATAAGTACCTATTCAAATTTAAATGAGTTAAACTAAGACTGCTGATAAAAATTGGAAGAATTCCTCTTTCATATCTAAGCCTTATTTAAAATGTCTACTCAGGAAAAAGCAGGAGAAAATATCCTACTAACAATTTTTTCAGCGTAAAACCATAATCTCATTAGTTATCATCTACAGTTCTGTAAAGTAGGTCTACACTTGTCCTTACATAATTTAGCTCAAATTCCTAAATCAGTTCCTTACACTTTTGTATAAGACCTGTTTGGTAAGATTTCACTAATGCTTTTAATGGAATAGTAAATATGAGGGCAACATAGGTGCAAGCATATAATAAAGCTCAATTTTTTTTTTCTTTCTTTGCATTTCTCTTCCTGTCATCTTTCCCATTTGTTTCTCGCATGAGGACAAAGATGGACCACCCCAGAAGGGAAATCTGAGTTCGCACCAGTTCTCACCTGGCTCAGCTGTATTTCTGCTTTCCTAGCAGCCTGTCCTGAGCCCCTCAGCACTTGGAACTATTTCTTCCTGGATGGCTCCAGTTCTCAGGAGAGTCATGAACAGGTGAACTTGAGGGGCAGAGTCTGCCTGCTGAAAGTGATTGAAGTGCCATTCCAGCCATAACTAATTTATTTAGTATTCAAAAATCAGTAAAGATTCTTCTAACACATCACTCTACCTAATAAAAGGGAATAAAAATAAAGGAAAAACCTGTTTGATGCCTCGGGCATGTTCAGTGTGTTGTCCAGGTCAGCTCATTTCAATACTTAATTTGTGGCACTTCATTTAATTGAATCATTTAACACTCAAAAAGTAATTACAAAAATGAACAAATTTGGTTTCCTGGGGTTGGTATTTGACATTTCAAAACACTGAAATCCCTGCTGTTGGCTTAAACTGTGTTTGGTATTCAGCAATTAAACTAAATTAATTCTGAATATAGGTTATGGATGAACTTTTATGTCTAAAACTCTGAGTCTTGACTTATTCATACAGTAATTGGATTTAGTAATGAATAAAGGAATAATTCCTACAATATCATTTTTCACAAATAACATACCAGAATATTATCTGTCAGATAATACTATCTCTGGTTGCCAGATATCAAAGCAAACTAACCAGATACTAGAACTGTAAGAGAACAAGAGGTCAACCAACATAGTCCATACTTCCATGTGTAAGGACCGCGTGCCTGAGACACTAAGGGACTGATTGAGATGAAGACACACAGTCACCTACCATCAAAGCTCATGGTTCCAATCTCCTCTCCTCTTACTAGGACATTTTCTACTAAGTTATATGACTATATATAGTGGCTGAGGATATATATTTATATATATACAAAATAATATTATATGAAGATATACAACCAGTTTTGAAATATGATAGTGCAGAATATGTCAGCTAGTCACTCCCATGTCCTATCGTATTTTCCAAGATGTTTGCACAGATTGCTTTCTCGTAGCTCCTATATACAGGGCTACAAAAGTCAAGGTCGGGAAGAGAAGGAATAGCTATGTCAGCCTGCAACCCCATGACCTCCACAAGTCACCTTTTCTCTGACAATTGTTGTTTGAGCAGAACATGCAGCCCACAAGTTATCTAATACACCAAAGTTATATTAGTCACTTTTTCATCACCAGGACCAATTACCCAACACCCACAATTTAAACAGGAGAAGTTTATTTGGTTCATGATTTTAGTCTCCTATTTGGCTGGCGTTAGGCAGAATTGGCACAGCAGAATGGAATGGTGGAGGAAAGTGGCTCAACCTAAGGTGGCCAGGAAGTAAAGCAAACAGAAAAACAGAAAGACCGAGAGAGAGAGAGAGAGAGAGAGAGAGAGAGAGAGAGAGAGAGAGACTCAAGCTTCAAAGTCATGCTGCCAGTGTCAAATTCCTCCTTCCAGCCCCTACCTTTAAACAGCACTTTCAGCTAAGAACTTAAAAATGGATTAATCCATTGATGAGCATAGCACTCCTGTGATCCAGTCACTTTATAAAATCCCCACATTGATGCATGAGACTTTGGGGGAACATTTAAAATCTAAATCATAATGTTCCACCCCTTGCTAGAAAAAGACTCATCCATCTCTTATAAAGAATGCATTTAATCTATCTGCAAAAGTCAATAGTCTTAACAGTTTCAGCACTGCTCAAAAGTGTAAGTTCAAAGTCTTCTCTGAGACACACTTACCACCCAGTTCCTGTAAAAATCAAAAGGAAAATTAAATACTTCTAACATACGTTAGCACAGAGTAAATATTCCTTGTTCCAAAAGGGAGGGGACCAATGCAAGACAAAACCAACAGAGCAAACGTTAAATCCCTTAGCTACATGTTCAGTACATTTCAGCAGGTTGTAGTGACATGTGAGCTCAAAAGCACTTGGGCAGTCCTTCCCTGTGGCCTTGGAGGTTGACCTTTCAAGCTGCAGCACATATTCTCTCTCTGTGTCTGTCTCTCTCTATAACTCTATCTCTCTGGCTCTGTTCACTGCCTGGAACCTTCTTCAATAGATAGTCTATGTTTCTAGAATTTCCAACTTCCTGAAGTCTCCCCTGTACTCCTGGTGTTACTTTAACAGCTTTATGCATCTCCGTGTAAGGGGCAAATTGCTTGGACTCCCAAGCCTTCTTCAGAAATTTGGATGGAAGCCTCTGTGACCCCATAACTCTTGCATTTTCCATACCTGCCAATCTGAGTGGATGATGTCAAAGTCTTCTGCTCACTCCAGTAGCAGGCCAACTCTTGGACTATGGCTATGGAGGTCTCTGATTGCACAAATGTCTGATCTTTGGAAACATCTCCTGGGTGTCCCTGGATGAGCGGGGTATCCTGGGGCTCTCTTATAAAAGGACACTTTTTAAAAGAGTTTCTCTTTTCATATCCTAGAGCTTAAGATTGGTGGGGTCTGCCAAATATCTGAGATGCTCTAAAAAACGCTTTCCTATTGTCCTGGTGCAAAATTATGTTCTTCTTCTTTTTCTTCTTCCTCCTCCTCCTCATCCTCCATCTTCTTCTTTTTCTTTTTCTTCCTCTTCATCTTCATCTTTTCCTTCCTCTTCTCCTTCTTCCTCTCCTTCTCTCTCTCTTCCTCTCCTTCTCTCTCTCCCCCCCCCTTCTTTTGCAATGCAAGAGATGAAATGTAGGGCCATCCCATGCAGCTAAATTCACAGCCCATTTTTACTCTTTATTTTGAGACAAGGCCTCAGTAAGTTGCTAAGTTACTGGGGCTAGGCCCTGACTTGCCAACCTCCTATCATAACTTCCCAGAGTTTGGGGATTATAGGTGTATGTCACCAAGCCCAGTGTTGGCTTCTTTTTATTGGCACAGATTGTACAAGTCTGTTATTGGTCCTAAATTGTAGGAATTTCCATTCTTGGAAACCCCAAGATTTTGAAACAATTTAGTTTTGCATTTGACTGCTCATTATCAATGTAGATCTGGCTAAAAGTAGCCACCAGCTACTGCAACAGCCTGAACATTGGACTGCCTTGAATTTTTTCCCACCAGGTTAATTAGTCTTCCATCTTTAAATTCAGCCACATACAAAGTGCTAACACTTGGGTAAAATGAAGGTAAGTTCTTTGCCAGAAAGTAAAATATGTCGCCTCTAGTAAATTTTCTAATATAGTCCTCTGTATAGAGCAGGATGTGCAATGCTGTGTGTAACTCTATGTTGAATATAATAGTTTTCTGGTTTCTATTTCCTCGAGTTATTACATATTATAAAACAGAATCTTGCTCCATTTTGAATGCAAATGCTGAGGCAGAATGCTTTGGTAACTCACTGCTATGCGCGTAAATTACAAACATTTGTTGGATACACCAAATATATCAACGAAAACAACTCCAGCTACATGGCACATTCATAAGACATAAACTGATAAATTAAACTTGTTAATAAAAATTGCTACCTATGAACTTATCAAATTGTCTAGGGAACCTGGACATATGTAAGCTACCTCAGAAAAAAAAAAAGACTGCGAGATTATAGGACAAATCAGACCGAATAAAGGTATAACACTTTCATTTTCACCTGGATCATATATAAGGAGTAATACCTGCCATGGTGTGCAGTGGTACCACCCATCGGACCACCTGGAGGATGCACCACAAGGTTGACAAGCCACAAACTCCATCTCTCCCTGGGTTTCACCTGGGCTCCATCTCCTTGTATCAGTAGGCCTACTTGAACTACCTGCTATCTGGACTCAGGCTTTGAAATAACTCTGTACTCTCCACAAAATTACAGCCTCCTGGAAATATTTCTGCCTGGTCTGTGATCATATTTTGTCATGGGTGGTGACTTCTCCCATCTCTGTAAGTTTAGCCTTGGATATCAGTTCTTTCCCTTCAACTCTCACAATACACTGTTAACCTTTAGCTATTCTGTAACTAATATATCATTGTGTGACTTGGTTACTTTCTCATTGGTGGGACAAGCTACCCAACACACACAAGTTAAAGGAAGAAAGGTTTATTTTAGCTCACAGTTTGTAGAGGTTTCAGTCCAGAGTCAACTCACTCTAAGGTAGGGCAGCATGGCAGAGGGACACAGCAGAGGAGAAACCATCCACAGCAAGTAGGGCAGGAGGCAGCAAGTCTGCCTTCTACATTTCCCTTTATATTCCATCCAGGCTATAAGAATTTTGATAATCCATTCACACCGGTGTGGGGGTTCTCATTATCCAAACCCAGAATTATCCTAAACCAATCAGACTAATTCAGTTTTTTTAAAAAATTAATTTTATTGGTATATTTTAGATATACAATATGATGACATTCATCATTGGAAACTTCCACCTTCACATAATCTCTCTTGGTTCTTATTTTTCCCCCTTCCCCTCCCCTCCCTTCAACCCTTCCATCCCTCCCTATTTACAAAGATTTTGTTTCCATTTTTTCATTTTCTCATATTAATTCCATTCTCTTCTTTCCTTTCCCCTCCCCCTCCCACTTCCCCTTCCCCTTTGCCCCCTTTCTTTCTATTTCACATTATCTATTATACCTTTTAGTCCTTATTTACACTTTCAGTTTCTCACACTAGAGAAACTATTCAATATTTACACGTGTGTGTCCTATTTATTTCACTTAAGAGTATTGACTCAACATGCATCCATTTAGCTATAAATGTCTCTAATTTCTCATTTTTTATGGTTGAGTAGTACTCGAAATAGCAAATAAGCACACAAAAATGTTCAACATAACTGGTCATTCAAGAGATGCAAATGAAAACAACATTGAGAATCCACCTCACCCCAGAAAGAATGGCTGCTATCATGAAATAAACCAATAACAAATGCTGTCAGGGCTGTGGGGAAAGAGGAACCCTGCTCCACTGCTGGTAGGAGTGGAGACTGGTGCAACCACTGTGGAAATCAGTATGGAGATACCTCAAAGAGTGAGGACTAGAGGCCCCATTTGCCCCAGCCATTCCCCTGCTGAGTATCTTCCCCCCAAAATTAAAAGTATCATACCACAGCAATATATGTTCATGCATGTCCATAGCAGCACAATTTGTAATAGCTAAAACTTGGAAACAGCCCAAAAGCCCATCAACTGGAGACTGGATAAAGCAAATGTGTTTTTTGTTTTTTGGTTTTTATAAAATGGAGTACTCCTCAGACTAATCCAGTTACCATACACCTTAATACAATATCTCACACCCATGATTCAGCCACCTCACAAAAGCCCCACCTGTGAGCACATGAAGCTTTGCCAGGACATCCTGATATTAAACTATAACACTGTGTGATGGGTGACTTCAGTGTAATAGACATTAGTAATTAGGATTGGAATAAGAGAACCAGTGATTACTCAGCTCATTAACCACTGAGTGAATTGTCATTTCTTGGCCTTACAAGGCCATTGAAATTAATGTGAACTTATTGTTACATAATAAATTCTAATATTGTGGAAAGAAAGAAATGTGTTCAGTCTATTTAACTGGCATAGATTACTCTTGACAAGTCCCATATTGGGCAGGAATCCATTTGTTAAAGGAGGAATGCAATGAGTGAATGGGCACAATAATTGGGGAGATATATTTTTTAACAAATTAAACTACTTGATAATATAAAAAAAATCACTCTTACCAAAAATCATGAATAAAACCTAAGCTTGCTTCCAATGCAAAGCCCTAGTCACACTGCACTATAAATCTACATGGTTTAGGGAGACCTTTACTTGGGCACTAGATGGAGGGACACCTTCAATTCATGGAGATAAGGGCTAGACTTCGTGTGCTGGCAAGGAACATTGCCTACACTCTAAAGGATCACATTTTTCATAAAAAACTCTTTACCAAATGTGTGTGTGTGTGTATATATATATATATATATATATCTCAATATATCAAAATGACAAAAACAATAACTGACCCTTAGGTCACACATCTATGATTATTCATATCTCATGTAAAAGATTGAATTATATTACATCAAAAATTATTTTAAGGCACAAAAAACTAACTAAAGTTAACTCTGAAAAAAAGCCTATAAAAAACCTAAATAAAATACACACCCTAAAATATTACTCAATAAAATACAATATTACTCAATAAAATACACACCCTAAAATATTACTCAATTCTGATGAATCTCACAAAACAAAAGTTAAAAAAAGAATCATAATTGTCCCAATAGATATAAAATTTGATTTAAAGAATTCTAATAATTTAAACCCATTAATATCTAAAACACCAAAAAAGAAATAGCTACAGTATTGTTTAAAAAATCTGTTAAATATTAAACAAATTAAACATGGATAAACAACTAGCACTTAAAATACTTAACATAAATGTACAGATAATATACAACTGATTACATAATAAACAACTCCCTTTGATCATAGGATCCTCATGCTGAAAATCTAGGAGATTTTATGATCCTTGGGGGTAAGATCTATTGACACAACTGATTAAAACTAAAAAAAGCAATACCTTTCTGTATTTAAAAAGCCCTTGAAAAACATATCAACAGATAAAAAAATACACATGAAAAGATTACACAGACTTAAAACCAACCATATAAAAATAATTCATGGATGCTGATTTACACAGTTGTTTATCTCTGAGGCAGACGACTAAATATTATAGTCTTAAATGGCTCAAACATAAACCAACTTTCCCCCTTAACAACAACAACAACAAAAAAACCCCAAGTTTAAACTGCACACTACTAAGGCTCACAATTAACCATCCAAAGACAGCCCTGTCCTTACAGGACTGAATAACATTAAGCTGGAAAAGAACAAACCCCTACTACAAACCCACAAATTTTGTAGATAAACAGATCTAGATCAAACAATTAAATACCAAACAATTAAAACACAAAAAATAATTAACAACCCTAGCAGTATATAACTTTATTTGAAATATCAAGAGCAAATAAAATTTTAAAATTTTTATTACCATATACAACAAAACATTTAAAATTCATCTAGAGTCTCATTCATAAATACAATCAATAACTAAGACATATATCATACATATATATATGCATATACATATGGGTATGGTAGCCCATTCCTATAATCCCAGTACTCTGAGAGGCTGAGAGGGGATCATAAGTTCAAGTTTACCTTGACCAAATTTGTGACTTTGCGAGAACCTGTTTTCAAAGAAAAAATAAAAAATAAATGTCTTGATATTTTCCTCATTAAGAAAGTCCTGGTTTTCATTCCCAGTACCACAAGTAAATAAAAAGTAAATAATCCTGTACATGTATTAACTAGCTTATGAGACACTAAAAGATATAAAATCTGTAATAAAAGACTCATGACAATCAGGTATGCAATACCTTTACTCAACTGGATAAGGGCAAATTCCAAAGATGTGACAGACATTCAACTTAATCCAAAGCTTTTCACCTAAAACTGGGTCATACAAAACAAAAATGCTGACTTTAAGAACCAACCAGGGCTACTCATAGTGAAAGTACATAAAATTGAGATTGACTTATCAAAATTCATTCTAAGAGCAAAAATTTCATCCCAAAGTGGAAAAAATGGGATCTTATCTGTTCAAATAATCTCACAATATCTCATTTCTAAGTAATACAAACACCAGGAGAGTAGGAAAATAATAAAATTAAAACCACAACCCTGAAACCTGAAAACATCATGGTCCTTATAAAACAAGGTAATTGACTTACACAACATGTGAAACTCATAATAGCAGTGCACACAGACAATCCATAATTAAAAGACAGATAAAATGTATGTATTTATGGACTAATTAACAATTACAAACATCATGCATCTGATGGAAAACAATATAAAACAAATGACAAAGATCTATGATCACGATGATATTTTAAAACATTACATAAAAATCTCACAAAAATTAACATTAGGGTCACACATGTCAAAAAACCATATAAATGACCCCGAAACACCTAAATACAATAGCCAAGTAAGAGTAAGGAAAAAGCTCGGCAAATTAAAATTTATTCACAGATACAGGTAATAACTAAAAAACATTTACTGAAAGAAGGGAATGGAATGAATATGAGAAAATGAAAAAATGGAAACAGTCTTTGTAAATAGGGAGGGATGGAGGGATTGAAAGGCGGGCAGAGGAAGGGGTAAAAATAAGAACCAAGAAAGATTGTGTAAAGGTGCAAATTTCCAATGATGAATGACATTATATTGTATACCTAAAATGTACCAATAAAATAAAATTTAAAAACACTTACTTCTACTATAATACCTCCAAACATCATAGAAATTCAATTGCAAACTTTCAAATACTAAATTAAATAAATAATAACATAAATACATTCAGGCCTTCTAAATGTTTAACATCAGGACATTACTTGCTACACATAATTCAGCTTTCAAAACAAAATCACTAACACTTTGTCCCATCATAATAATGCCACAAACACACAGTGATAATAAATGTCAGTTTTTAACTAGGGGGTACCATATCTTCATATATATATATATATATATATATATATATATATATATATATATATTATTCATATGTATAAGTGGACCCTTCACTTATGAACTCCATCAGTTCTCGAGGTCTGGTTGTAATTCAAGTTGGTTTTAAGTCAATACAGCTGAGATCTGGGTGCTTACCTGAGTATACACTATAGATAACAAGAGGCAGATGAATCTCCCACTAACCTAATTAACCCAAATTTTTTGTATGTCAGGCTGGTCATAACTTGAGGGTCCATTGTATAGTAAATGACATCAATGGTCAAAATCAGTTCATTATATACACTTGAAGATATTAACCCAACCTTAGATTATCAGACCTAAATATCATATCTATCATACATACATATGTTAAAAATAAAAATTTTTATGCAGCTAATCATAAATCAAATTCTGAGTTATAGTGCTATTGTAATACCTCAAGATCAAATATTCAAATTGTTATAAATTTAAAATATGTAATGCATCAGTGTTAAATCAAGAGTCTTATCTAACCTCATATACTCAAAAAATTATCATTTGTCTATGCCATGATGTGGTGAAATCCAAAAAGTTCCATGGATCAACCCACATAAACCCTATTATTAAAGCAAACGAACACCTCAAAAAAAAAACCCTCAACAAAATACTATCCACAATTAACAAATACAAAAACTTCAATGAAATTCACGTAATTGCAATATTAAATACAAACTGAATTTGAACTACTGAAAAATATTGAAAACATATACACAAGATACACAATGTTCCAATTAATTGACAAATCATTTAAGACTCATGTATCATACATAACTTCATGAACTGATTTATGATCATCATCAGTTTATTTTGCATTTAAAGTCATTATAAACCTCATATATTTTTACCTCATAAACATGACAAGCATATCTCTAACCTAGATCAAGACTGGTATAATCTAAAGAACACAATTTGCTCTCATCTAAAAAGTACATTTACTGCTGACTATTAGATTGCACTTGTTTAAAACTTTCCCTGTCATTTTCTATAATACTTCATGAAAAGGAAAAATGTAGCCACTGGGCTTCTGACTCAGGAAAGAGGGAGTATTTTGGGTAAAGCATGCTGTGTCCCTGCTGTGAGTTACTCCATGTTGTAAGAATAGTAGCTTTCAGGCTGTGATTTGCCCTGAGTGACTCCATTTTATAAAACAGAAGCTTAATGCATACTGACTGCAAATGCTGAGGCAGACTGAATGAGTTGGTAGCATGTCTGTGGAAAGAGAGAGACACCATATGTTGGACACTCCAAATTTATCAACAAAAACAATTCCCAGCTGCATAGTTCAATCATAACACAAAAACTAATACATTCATCTTGTTAATAAAAATTATTACCTATAAGCTTATCAAATTTTCCAGGGTACATAGACACATGACAAATCTGTTACCTCAGGAAAAAAAAGGCTAGGAGATTATAGGACATACCAGATCAAACAACAGTACAATACTCTCACTTGGATCATACAAAAAGAGTAACACCAAACATGGAGAGTGCTGGTACCACACTCATAAGAGCACTTGGTGAGGGGTCGGGGATTTAGCTCAGTGGTTTCGCTGCCTGCTGCACAAGCGCAAGGACCTGAGTTCGATCCCCAGTACCAAAAAAAAAGAACACTTGGTGAACACAACAGGAGTGTGACAGGGCACAAACTCCTACTGTCTTGTCTTGTGGCTTCCTCTCAGGTTCATCTCCATACTGGGCCCACTGGAATTCCATCCGTACTCAGGCTTGGAACCAACTCTGCATTCTGCAAACCAACAGCCTCCTGGTCTATATTTTGCCATCTGTGGTGACTCCTGACATTTCTATAGACTCTCTGAATTGGCTATTAGCTCTTCTTCACATTTTGAAACCACTGTAAACCTTTCTTAGCCATTCTATAACCTATATATCATTTTGTAAAATATGATGTGTGACTTGAGTGTTACAGATCTTAGTAAGATTGAAATAAAAGAACCTGTGATTACCTGGGTAATTGACTACTAAGTGACTGTTGAGTACTTGGCTTTATAAGGCTGATAAGATCAATACACCTCATGAATTAATTTTTACTTAATAAATTCTAGCATTGCAGAATGTAAAAAATGTGACAAGTTTGTGTTACTGGAATTGCTTGCTCATGACAGTTAGCACTGTCACAGAAATGCATTTCTTAAAGAAGGAATCTAGTGAGTAGAAAACCATGGACATTACAGGAAATACACAATTTTTTTCAAAGTAAATAAAACATTTGGTAATATAAATAAAATTCAAGATCCTTACCAAAAATCTTAAACAAAAACAAAAGCATGTTCCTCCAATCTAAAATGTGACTTACACCAAACTATAAACCATACTGTTTCGGATGACTTCTGAACAGGGTGCTAGGTTTCAGGACGCCTGCAATCCATACAGATCAAGACCTAAAACCTGAGGGCCAAGGATTTAGGTCAGTGGTCCTGCCACCTGCCTCGCAAGCATAAGGTACCGAGTTCGATCCCAGTACCAAAAGAAAAAAAAAAAAAAAAAAGAGACCTAAAGCTTGAAAAGCTGGCAAAAAACATTGCCCATACCATAAAAGATCTCATCTTGCATGACAAAATTGTTAACAAAAATTACATATCAGAAAATAATAAGGGTTAAAATTTACACCCAGGTCACATATATATGACTATTTTCATGTCTCAATAAATGGTTGAATTATATCACACCACGAAATTATTCAAATAGAAAAAATAGCTAAAGAAATATTAGCTCTAGACATCAGGAAATGGAAAAAAAATCCCTTGTTCTCGGATAGAAGGAACCAATATAGTGAAAATGGCCACACTTTCAAAACTTCAACATAGATTCAATGCAATCCCAATTGAAATTCCAACAACATACTTCACAGACCTTGAGAAAACAATCCAAAAATTCATTTGGAACAAGGAGAGACCCAGAATAGCAAAAACAATTCTAGGCAATAAAGACAAGGTAGGGGGTATCACAATCCCCAACTTGAAACTATACTACAAAGCTACAATGTTAAAATAGCATGATACTGGCAAGGAAACAGACTTGAGGAACAGTGGAACTGATTAGAAGATGCAAAAACAACTCCAGACTCACTCAGACATCTCATCTTTGACAGAGGAGCCAGACACCTCACTGGGGGAAAGATAGCCTCTTTAATAAATGGTGGTGGAAAAAATGGGTTTCAACTTGCCAAAGATGAAATCTAGACCTATATCTCTCACCATGCCCTTAACTAAAATAAAAATGGATCAAAGATCTAAACATTAACACAGAAACACTAAACTAGCTGGAAGAGAGGTTAGGTAGAACTCTTAAAGACATTGGTATAGGAAAAGATTTCATGAACAAACCTTGGCTGGAGGGGGAACATGGCCTGGCCAGCAGCTGCTACACGCACCTCCCTCACCTCCCTTTTCCCCAACCCCACAATAGACTAGGATAATTTGCATCACAGTCTTCCCTGGCTATCAAGCTGCCACTCTTCTCTCCAACTTTAGTGCTGCCAGTCAGTGTGATGCTCCTCCCCAGCTCCCGCCACTTCAGATGCTATTGTTGCCTTTTTGAAGAATGGAGGCAAGTGGGTGAGGCTAAGGCCAGGGAGGAAAGAATCATATTTGCATACCCACTTCAATCTTTCCAAAGCCCTCACAGCAGGCCTTCCAGAAGATTCCCTGGTTTCAACCCTGCCCCTTACTGACACAGGCTTGCAGCTACTATATAAGCAGCACTCTCCAGCCACTTCTTGGATTAGTCTAAGAGAGCTCACTCCTGTGTACTGACCCACCTTGTGCTCTATCACAGGCCCTGTAAAAATAAAGAGTCACTTTGGTGGTCCTGTAAACCTGCTCATGATTAATTTCTCATGTTGTGTTGGCTTCCACAGTCCTGTAAATCTACTTGGGGATTCTTATCCAGAGCAGTGTGGACAGAGTTGCCCTTTCAAAGGAAAGATCAATAAACACTAGGAGCTGTTAGTCTTGAAGGGCTCCAGAGACCAGCAGCCAATGTAGACCAGCAGCAAGACCAGCACCTGGTAGAGTTGCATTATCTGTTGTCATTAACACTCCTAGGAGAGCTGCACTTTGCTGATTCACAGCAGTTGCTTGAGTATTGCCTAAGAAGAACTAGTTCAAAGAATTAATACCAAAAAAATTAACATTTCAAATAATAATATATAACTAAAAAATACATATACAATCTCATTTAAAAGACCAAAATTGTAAAAAGCTTTCCTACGAAGTACATCAAAACATCTAAATATCTCATTCATTAACTGGCTACCAAAATAAAAATAACATAAATATTTAAACTGTATTAAAATTATCTGACTCTCACAAAATTACAATAATAAACCATAAAATATTAAAAATTATATTTGTATCTTCCCCAAACTACATTAATCTGGAGAACTAAATTTCCATATGTATCAAACAAATATACATATACAATAAATATTGTCAGGCACAGTGGCACACATCTGTAGTCCACAGCACTCTTTAAGGGTGAAGGAGGAGAATCAAAAACTCAAGCCTGAATAAATAAGCAAATTAGTGAGATCCTGTCTCAAAATTTAAAACTTTAAAACAGGCTGAGTATGTAGCTGAGTGAGAAGTCCATAGGTTCAACCCCTAATACCATAGATAAATGAATAAACATAAATGAATTTAACTTAGGAGACACAATAAGATACAAACACTCTAACTAGTAAAAACCTGTGACAATCAGATATGTTAGAACCTTTATTCCAATTGATAAAGCTGAGTCTCAAAGAGTTCATAGACATCCAACTGGATCAAATAATTTTTACCTAAAAATGGTACTTATGAAACAGAAAATCTGGCTTTAAGAACTAACCAGGGTGCCTCACAAAGGAGGTATATAAATCCTAACCATAGAAAAACAGGATCTTACCTGGTTAAATAAGTTTCACAATTCCTGATTTACAAGTGCATCAATCTCTTGGACACAAAACACAAAACAAAACAAAACTCCTGAAACCTCAAACACCATATGGTCTCCATAAAACAAAGTACTTCTCTTTGTATACAATGCACAAAACTCACAGTGGAACACATGAATCTGTAACTTAAAAAACAAGAAAAAATTATAAATTTACAAACTCATGAACAGTCACAAACAATATAGTCCTATGCTTATGCAACTGGATACAAAATAATTATTAAACACATAACAAAGACCTCTGATCATATCAATATTATAAAAAAATGCATCAACCCTCACAAAAAATAACAGCAGGATTACACACATTAAAAACATATTTAAAAAGATTAAAAAACAAATTAGTACATCAATAAATATACTCACACAAAATACAAGGGTAAAATAAAAAATACAGATATTAATACTTAATCAGAGACACAGATAATAGCTACAAACGTTCCTTTCCACTCATAACACTTTAAAAATTGTGAAGACTAAGTTAGAAAATCTCAAATACTTTGTAATGAATAAACAATAACAAATCCATTCAGGTCTTCTAGATAGTCAACATCAGGACATTACCACACATAACTCAGCTTTAAAAATAGAGACATTGGGCCAGGGATTTAGTTCAGTGGTTTCACTGCCTGCTGTGTAAGCGCAAGGACCCAAGTTCGACCCCCGATACCAAAAAAAAAAAAAAAAAATAGAAACATTATTAATAATTTATCTCATCATATCAATATGAAAGATACATTGAAGATAGCAAATTTCAACTAGAGATAACTTTTTATATAGAACTAAGTATTTTATAAACAACAACATGGTACATTACTATCAGCAGTTTATTATACATTTGAGGATATTAAGTCAATCATAGATTATTACCCCCTAAAATATTGTAATTATTTTTACCCCCTAAAATATTATATTATTTTTATGTGTTAGAATTTTTTTCAAATTTATAAACATAATGTTATATATCAAACACTGAGGCATATTATAATCATATCTCATGTCAAATACTAAAATTGTAAATTCAAAGTGTATGTAACTGATAAATGCTTTCAGTTTTGCAATAAATAAAACCATTTATCTAATCTCCTCTACTCCAAAAATGTCATATAGGGATCTGCGGAATCACAACATTGTCAATCCAAATCTCATGGATTAAATAAAACACATAAGCACTATTATTAAAATAAACAAACACCTCTAAACAATTTCCAATCCATTCCACAATTAAACAGTAAATTAAATTTTGAGAATCACTAGTATTACTTAAATCACTCTATTATACTACTTATTATATTATTACACATGTAAAAGTGGTTATAAACTTCTTATGATAATAATCATTAAAGAAAAGTAATATATGTGTTGCATATGTGGATCAAATTATCACACCACACCTCATAAATTTGTACAAATATGTCAATTAAATTTGTATAAACAGTGGAATATAACCATAAAAAAATAACTTTGAGAAATGCAAATTAAATTTATCAATTTAATACTTTAGGAATACTTTGATATGATAAATTAATGTAATTATGGGTGAATATATTTAACTAAATCTAATTCAATGTTAGCTGTTTGAGTAAGCTTTGTATTATGGAGGCAGTTGTCATTTATTTGCTATGTAATAGTATATCCCATCACTGATGCTACCTAGGATACTCTTTGTAGCCTCTGTTTGTTCTCACTCCCATTTCCAGCTTAGCCCTAATACAGTGTGGGAAAGCAGTGTAATAGTAGGTTCTGGAGTGAGAATGAACTGACAACAGTTAGTCACTAACTACAGCACTGGAATTATATTTTCATCCTCACCTTTCATATTTTCACCTTTTTCATATCTTCATTACTATAGATACTAATACTGCCTACTCCAAAAAGTTGTTTCATAGATTGGATTTTGCTAACCCAGAACTGGACTCATACTAACAAAGCAGTAATATTAGTCAAACACTAATGAAGGCAACACAAACTCAGGAATTAGTAAACACATTTCTACTCTCAGAAAAATAACACAGAAGTAGTACAAATAATCCTGATCATGTATGAATCTTAGTCTTCATTTGAAAGTCATTTATATTGAGAGTGAAAATATTTTAAATTTGATTTATATACTTCTTTGCTTCACCATGAAAACTATTTCTTTTTAAACATTGTCTATCTGTACAAATCCTGAATGGCTATCAGGACTGTTGTCATTATTTTCTTTTATCTTTCTCACTAAATTTCAGTACAAAATGTCTTTGTTTAAATTTTCCTACAGACTTAAAACAATGGTGATTCACTATTATACATAACTAATAAGTATGAAATGACTGGTGTCTATTTTCACTTTTCACAGACTTCTTATATTTTAAATTTTATAAAATATGCCATTTTAATCCTACAATGTGGCAGATAAAACTGGTGTATTTACTCTTGTATTTCATTGGGTTGGTGAGATCAGTGAAGTGTGAGGACACAGAAGTTCCTATTTCTAGTGTCCTTATTTCACTTATATCCTATTCAGTTGGTAAATCTCATATCTAACCACACAATGGTATTTTAAGTTAGGGTTTCCCATAGGAAGCATTATGTCTTCAAGAGAGGAAAGGAAAAAAGTCATCATGGCATGCCAAGCAGGATGTCACCTACACTCGATTGGCCACATCGTCAAGGTTTATTTCCATTAAGCTTTATGTCAGTTCAGAAACTTTACACATGGGGCTGTGTGTAGCAGTCTACCACTGATGACTGCCCTGGGGCTAGCCCAGAGTCCCAATCTTGTCACTGGTTTTCCAGAATGCCTCGGCAAGAATTAGTTGCATATGCTGGCCATCCTCACTATTTGAGTGGTTTGGTTGTAGTTTTATAAATCATTACTTTACTAAACATCCTCTTTGACATATTTAGATAGGACAAATATATGAACAAAATGAGAGCAAAAATACTCAGATATTGATAGATAGGTGGAGTGACAGAGGGATAAAATGTAATGTATAGATGACTTCACACATTAATAATAGAAAACAAACATGAGAAGGATATTGCTTTCAATTTCTGTACAGTGCCTCTTAAATGTGTCATGCAATGTGCATAACAGAGATATTTCATCTCCTTTTTTTTTCTTTTCTTTTTGGTACTGACCATATTAAACTATCTACATCAACTTACAATAAAACGACAAAAAGTTTTATTCCAGGTTAACACTAGATGGAGATGGGGTACCTGAGGATACAGGTGCACATGGGTGCAGAGTTAAAATGAGGTGAGCAAACTGATTTCTTTTCTTTTGATTGATGTAAACTGCCTAACTCCAACACTTAACTCTTTAAGAACTGTCTTATGCAGAGTTTACCATTTACATGATGTTTTATAGGAATATTTAAAAGTTTCTCTTATAAAAACTATCTTGTTCATACTAGTTAACATAGTGGCTAAATTTGCATTATTTTTATTAATTCACTGTACATTTATATCCTTCATCCAATAAACCAAAATTTGAATGCTTCCAAAACCAGAAAATGGGGCCGGGAGTCTAGCTCAGTAGTTCCACCACCTGCCTCACAAGCACAAGGTCCAGAGTTCGATCCCTGGTACCAACAACAACAACAAAAAAACCCCAGAAAATGTTTTAGTTTTGACCTGATATTGCAAGTGAAAAATTCCATATTTGACCTAATAACAATCTGTCAGAGTCAAAATGCAATAAACTAAAATTACTGTGTAAAATAAACTTCATGCTCTGTGTATAAAATACATCTGAAATATAAATGAATTTTATGTTTAGACTTGGGTCCCATCCCCAAAATATTTCATTATGTATATGCAAATATTCCAGAATTTGAAAACAATCAAAATGCAAGACACTTCTAGGGCAAAGCATTTTGGATAAGGGATGCTCAATCTGTATCATAAAGACTGCCAAGATGCTTCACGATATTATGGATTATATATATTTTTTTGGTACCGGGGATTGAACTCGGGTCCTTGCGCTTGCACAGTTGCACAGCAGGAGGCCAAACCCCTGAGCTAAATGCCCAGCCTGGATTATAATTTTTTATTTAACATGTATCAATAGCATCATGCTTTGAATTTGTGTCTTTACTGAAAGGAGGTGACATAACACAAACAAGTTTTGAGAGACTATCGGGATTATGCATATATTTGCACCTTTGAAATAATTTTCTTTTTATTTCTTCTATCTTCAGATATTTTATGGGCATTGTGTTGGTAGAGTTAATGTTACAATTTTAACTATAGTTTCAACAGTATCGACACAGGATTATGATACCATTAGGAAAAATGACACCAAAAGTTAAAAGCAATAATTGCTGAGATTTTTCAAACTTCATTTTGAGGAAAGAATAAGTACACACTTATTTATGCATTTAAAACTTGAGTGATCTACCAGCATTATGGTATGTGAGAGTACTGTACTGTGTAACTGTATAAATTAGATAAAAATCTAAAGGAATATTAAGAATGATGGTTGCTTGAGGCTGCTCAGACTATAGAGTTCTTTTATAATGAAGGGGTTAGTGTTACAGTCCTCATCATTATGGCATAAAGGAGATAGATCTTTTCTTAACTCCTGGACAACAAATTTAGATGTCTGACTTGACCCAGCCAACTGAATGTTGCTGCCAACTTTTCAATCTTGGGATAATTACAGAGAGACATTGAGTCTGTCAGAAATTATTGAGGGAGAATTCAGTAGTCAGTAGGATGGTAATGAGTTCAAGGGGCAAGGTATGGGTATGGCTTCCTCCCCATACCCCAGCAAATTTAATCTCCACTATGAGGTCACAATAAGGAAGAAACTTAATTTGACTATAGTGTTTAGAGGTGGGGCCTTTGGGAGGTCATAGGTCATATAGTTCTAAAGTTGTAAGGATGGCGTCTCCATGAGTTGATCTTGGTGAGTTTATAGGAAGAAAGACCAGATTCTCTCTCTCTCTCTCTCTCTCTCTCTCTCTCTCTCTCTCATGTCCTGCACTTAGACTGCCAGCAAAAAGGCCATCATTAAATGCAAATTCTAGGTATTGGACCAAAACTACGAACCAAAGCAAACTTTTCTTTCTGTATCCAGCATCAGGGATTTTTTTTTATTAAATTCTTTTATTGGTACATTGTAGGTATACAACACAATTACATTTCTCATTGGGAATTGTACCTTCACATGATGCATCTTGGTTCTTATTTTTTGCCCATTCCTAGCCCTCCCTTCACCCCCAACACCCTTCCCTATTTACAAAGACTTTATTTCCATTTTTTCCATTTCTCATCATTTTTCCTTTCCCTTCTTTCCTTTCCCCTGCCTCTCCCACTTCCCCTACACCTTTGGACATTTTTTTCCTATTTTACATTATTGATTATTCATTCTAATCATTGGTACATTTTAGGTATACAATATAATGACATTCATCTTTGGAAATTTGCACCTTTACATAGTCTCTCTTGGTTCTTATTTTTCACCCTTGCCCAGCCCTCCCTTCAGCCCCTCCATTCCTCCCTATTTACAAAGATTTTGTTCCTATTTTTCCATTTTCTCATATTAATCCCATTCCCTTCTATCCTTTCCCCTAGCCCTCCCACTTCCTTCCCCTTTGCCCCTTTTCTTCCTATTTCACATTACCTATTATACATTTAGTCCCTATTTACACTTTCAGTTTTTCACACCAGAGAAACTATTCAATATTTATACATGTGTGTCCTATTTATTTCACTTAAGAGTATTCTCTCAATGTGCATCCACTTAGCTATAAATGTCTCTAATTTCTCATTTTTGATGGCTGAGTAGTACTCCATTTTATAAAAAAACCACATTTTCTTGATCCAGTCTCCAGTTGATGGGCATTTGGGCTGTTTCCAAGTTTTAGCTATTACAAACTGTGCTGCTATGAATATGGGTGCACATATATCACTGTGGTATGATTCTTTTAATTCTTTGGGGAAGATTCCCAGCAGTGGAAGAGTGGGGTTAAATGGTACTTTCAGTCCTAGTTCCTTGAGGTCTCTCCATACTGATTTCCACAATGCTTGCACCAGTCTACACTCCCACCAGCAGTGGAACAGCCTTCCTCTTTCCCCACAGCCCCGCCAGCATTTGTTGTTGGTTGATTTCATAATAGCAGCCATTCTTTCTGGTGTGAAATGGAATCTCAGCATTGTTTTCATTTGCATCTCTCGAATGACCAGTAATGTTGAACATTTTTTCATGTATTTATTTGCTATTTCTACTTCCTTGTCTGAGAAATGTCTGTTCATTTCAGATGCCCATTTTTGGATTGGGTCTTTAAATTTGGGAGGTCTGATCTTTTTAAGTTCTTTATAGATTCGGGATAGTAGACCTTTGTCTGAGGAAGAGCAGGTGAAGATTTTTTCCCACATTGTGGGTTGTCTCTTCACACTGCTGATGGTCTCTCTTGCTGTGCAGAAGCCTTTTAATAAGAAGAGATCCCACTTGTTGATTGTTTGTGCTAGTTCATGGGCAACTGAGCTTTTGTTCGTAAAATCTTTTCCTACACCGATGTCTTCAAGGGTTCTACCTAACCTCTGTTCCAACTGGTTCAGAGTTTCTATTTTAATATTTAGATCTTTAATCCATTTGGATTTTAGTTTAGTGCGTGGTGAGAGATACAGGTCTAGTTTTAATCTTTGGCAAGTTGAAGCCCAATTTTTCCAGCACCATTTATTAAAGAGGCTATCTTTCCTCCAGTGAGGGTGTTTGGCTCCTTTGTCAAAGATGAGATGGCTGAGTGTGTCTGGTGTTGGTTCTGCATCTTCTAATCTGTTCTAATGGTTCTCAGGTCTGTTTCTTTGCCAGTACGATGCTGTTCTTATCACAGTAGCTTTGTAGTATAGTTGCAGGTTGGGGATTGTGATACCCCCTGCCATGTCTCTGTTACCTAGAATTGTTTTTGCAATTCTGGGTCTCTTCTTGTTCTAAATGAATTTTTGGATTGCTTTCTCAAGGTCTATGAAGTATGCTGCTGGGATCTCAATTGGAATTGCATTAAATCTATATAGCAGTTTTGGAAGTATGGCCATTTTCACTAGATTAATCCTTCCTACCCAGGAGCAGGGGATGTCTGTCTATTTTCTGATATCATCTTCAATCTCTCTTTTCAGAGTGCCATAGTTTTCAGAGAAGAGGTCTTTGATTTCTTTCGTTAGAATAATTCCTAGGTATTTCAGTTTTTTGGATGCTATTGTGAAAGGAATTATTTGGCCTGTTTCTCTCTCAGTGAGTCTGTCATTGGTGTAGAGGAAAGCTATTGATTTTTGTGTGTTGACCTTGTAACCAGCTACTTGACTGAATTTGGTTATTAAGTCTAGAAGACTTTTGGTGGAGTTCTTGGGGTCTTCTATATAGAGTATCATGTCATCTGCAAATAATGACAATTTGACTTCTTCATTACCTATGTTTATTCCTTTTATTTCTTTCTCTTGTCTAATTGCCATGGCTAATGTTTCCAGAACTATATTGAACAAGAGTGGTGATAGTGGACATCCTTGTCTTGTTCGTGATTTTAATGTGAAGGATTTCTGTTTTTGACCATTTAGTATGATATTAGCTGTTGGTTTTTCATAGATGGCTTCTATCAGTTTGAGGTAGAGACCATCTATTCCAATTTTTTGTAGGATTTTTATCATAAATCCATGTTGGATTTTGTCAAATGCTTTTTCTGTGTCTATGGAGATAATCATATGGTTTTTGTCCTTGGTTCTATTGATATAGTGTATTGCATTGATTGATTTTCGTATATTGAACCATCCCTGCATCCCTGGGATGAATCCCACTTGATCAGGGTGTATGATCTTCTTGATGATCTTATGCATTCTGTTTGCCATTATCTTATTAAGGATTTTTGCATTTGTGTTCATTAGTGATATTGGCCTATAGTTCTCTTTTTCAATTGGGTCTTTCTGTGCTTTGGGGATCAAGGTGATGCTTGCTTCCAGGAATGAATTTGGGAGTACTACTTCCCTTTCAATTTCATTGAACAGTTTAAACAGTAGTGGCAATAGTTCCTCTCTAAATGTCTTGTAGAATTCAGCAGTGAAGCCATAAGGGCCCAGGCTTTTCTCAGTTGACAAGTTTTAATTACATTTTCAATTTCATTGGTTGATATTGGGTTGTTCAGAATTTTTTGGTCTTCCTCGTTCAACTTTGGTAATTCATATGTATCTAGGAATCTGTCCATTTCTTCTGTGTTGTCCATCTTATAGGTGCATAGGTTCTCAAAGTAGGTACTGATGATCCTCTGGATTTCTGCTGGCTCTGTTGTAATTTCACCCTTTTCATTACTAATTGCATGGATTAGGGCCTTTTCTTTCCTTTTTCTGACAAGATTGGCTAAAGTTTTGTCAATTTTGTTGATTCTTTCGAAGAACCAACTCTTGGCCTCATTGATTTTTTTATATCGTTCTCTTAGTCTCCATTGCATTGATTTCTCCTCTGATCTTTATAATTTCCTCCCTTGTATGAGCTTTGGGGTTGTCCTGGTCTTCTTTTTCTAGAAGCTTGAGGTTCAGCATCAGGTTGTTTAATTGGGCTCATTCTGTTTTCCTAATATGCATATTCACTGCTATGAATTTCCCTCATAAGACTCCTTTCATTGTGTCCCATAGATTCTGATATGTTGTATTGTCATTGTCATTTATTGAACGAACTGTCTGATTTCTTCTTTAATTTCCTCTGTGACCCATTGGTTATTCAGAATTGTGTTGTTCAATTTCTATGTGTTTATGAAATTTTTTGAGTTTCTTTTGCTATGGATCTCCAATTTCACTGCACTGTGGTCTGATAATATACAGGGGATAACTTCAATTCCTTTGCACTTACTTAAACATTCTATGTGTGAGTATGTGGTCTATTTTGGAGAATGACCCATGTGCAGCTGAGAAGAATGTGTATTCTGATTTTGTGGGGTGGAAGACTCTGTAAACATCTGTTATGTTCATTTGTTCAAGAGTTCGATTGAATTCTAGTATTTCATTACATATTTTTAGTGTGGTTGATCTATCTATTTGTGACAGTGGGATGTCGAGTTCCCCCACTACAATTGTATTAGTGCACATATGACTTTTCATGTCAGTATTTCTTTTATATAGTTAGACGCACTAGTGTTTGGTGCATAGATATTTATGATTGTCGTCTTTTCCTCTTGGATTGTTCCCTTTACAAGGAGGTGTCCTTCTTCATCTCTCTTAATTAGTGTTGGTTTGAAATCTACTTGGTCTGCATAGAGGATAGCTACTCCTGCTTTTTTTCAGGTTCCTGTCACATGGAGTATTATTTTCCACCCTTTAACTTTCAGTCCATGAGTTTCCTTTCGAATTAAGTGTGTTTCTTGTATGCAGCATATTGTTGGATTTTGCTTATTGACCCATTCTGCCACTCTATTTCTTTTGATTAGTGAATTGATACCATTAACATTGATGGTTATAACTGAAACGTATTGACTTGTCATTGCCATGACTTTTTCTTTTTGTTGGGTTCTCTCCCTCTACATTGAATTTCTTGTCATGCCAGATGGGTTCATTGTGCTTTGCTTCCTGGGGTTGTGATCCTCAATGTCTGTTAATAAGATATTGTGTAAAATTTTTTGGAGTGCTGGTTTGGTATTCACAAAGTTCCTAAGGTGCTCTTTGTCATGAAAGTATCTTATTTCTCCATCCATTTTGAAAGATAGTTTTGCAGGGTGCATCCATCTGGGTTGGAGGCTGTTTTCTTTTAGGGCTTGAAATATGTCACTCCAAGCTTTTCTTGGCTTGATGGTTTGTGTTGAGAAGTCTGCTGTGATTCTGATGGGCTTTCCTTTGTATGTGATTTGTTTCTTTTCTCTGAGTTTTTGTAGAACTTTGTTCTTCTCTTGGGTTTCTGGAATCTTAACAATTATATGCCTATGTGTAGATTTTTTTTGATCAAGGCTATTTGCAGTCCTATATGCCTCACTTATCTGTATGTCAAGCTCTTTTGCCCTGCTTGGGAAGTTTTCTGCCATTATTTCTGGGAAGAGATTTTTTATTTCATCTCCACTCTCTTCTCTTTCTTCATTGAGCCCAATCAGTCTTATGTTATTCTTCTTTGCATCATCTAGCAGCTGCTGGATTGATTTCTCATGTTCCCTCATAATTTTGAAGCAATTTTTGTTTTCCTGGTCATTAATTGCAATCTTATCTTCTAGATCTGAAATTCTGTCCTCACATTGACTCATTCTGCTGTGTAGACTTTCAATGGAGTTTTTCATGTCCTGGAAATCTATTTGCACCTGTTTTATGGATTCCATTTGTTTCCTATGTTGGGATTCCATCATGTTCCTGAGCTCCTCTCTAGATTTATTAATCACATCTTGAACTAGGGCCACATTTTCTCCTGTTATCTGAGAAATTATTTCTGATTTCATTTTTTCCAGATCCCCTTTTGTTGCCAGTTCAGTGGGTCCAGGTGGTTGAGTATCAGAGTGTTCCATCTCATTTCCCTTTGGGGTTGCTGTAGGTGATCTGGAAGTCTGGTTTTGAGACTTATTTATGTGTTTTCTCATTTTGACTGGGGCGGGGTCCATTAGCGCCTGCATGGATTACCTCCTCTGAGCTGGGAGAAGTGGCACAGGGTCCGGGAGCAGCGGTAGGGATGGTGACCCCAAAGTCATTTCCTGTGGGCTGGGAGCAGCGGGAGGGATGGTGGCCGGGAAGCCTCTTCCTCTGGACCAGGAGCAGTGGGACAGTGGCTCAGAAGCCCCTATCTCTGGGCGGGGAGTGGTGGGAGGGATGATGGCCTGGAAGCCCCTTCCTCTGGGCCAGGAGCAGCGGGACAGAATGTGGCCCAAAAGCCCTTTCCTCTGGACCAGGAGCAGTGGGAAGGCAGCTCAGAAGCCCCTACCACTGGGCCGGGAGCAGCGGGACTCATTACCTTGGTCTGGTGGTCTGGTGTCCTCTGCATCTTTGTAGTGTGGAACCAGGTGGCTGCCTGTCTGCCGCGGGGTGATTTGGCATCTTCTGTGCCACTCGGGACCTCGGTAGGGCATGCACAGACCTGCCTGTCTTCAGCAGGCTGATTCGGCATGTTCCCTGGGCCCAGGGATTTTGTTATTACAATGAAAATTAAGTAACACAGTAACATAATTTTATTTTTGTCTTTCTTTTAGTCTCTGCCAGTTTTCTGTCACATAATCTGAAGTTGAATCATGAATTGTGAGAGCTATTTGATATCAACCAGGTAAGCTACATTGGTGCTTAAGTTAGACATGATATTTCTTGTTTTCTTCTAAATATTTGACAGATACATATTTTTTAAAATTTTTGGTTTTCTATAATTGTGCTTCCCTTTCATTGCAGAAGAATTGAACAAGTAGTAGTTTTTCTTTTTTTCCAGGAAAAGTCAGATGTTTTTCCTGTATGCTTTTTCCTCTCCATTTTAGGAACATTCTTATTTAGAGCAAGTAATAAATTTTTCATGTAACTCCAATAAGGTGGTCCATCTCTTTTTGCCAAACTGAAGTCTAATCTTGTGCAGTCATTTGTGTGGTTGTTTTGAAGATATAATTTTAGTCATGTTCTGGCCTGCTTTAAGTGTCAACCTTCCTCATCTATTTATTTGAATCAGATTATGTTTCTTAAAACACCTTCATTAAATGTTAATCTTTACAGAAAGTGCTACATCTGAGTGAATACTAAAAATCCTATCATGTTGATTCAACTAAATTGAAGAAAGTAATTACTAAAAAATAAATAACTAGTAATAGAAAAAGCTTTAAATGAAACACTGAGATATTGATCATGCAAGTATTCAACAATTCAGTGACATTTGTCATGAATCAGATTTAGTTTCATAGAATGTATAAAGGATGGGTTTACCTCAGTTTTGTTAGATGATAATGCACTTCAAGTGGGAAGTGCTAAGCATTAAGTGTAATATGTGCAAGCACTTGAGTACAGATCGAATAACAGAGAATGTGAGTCCCTGAGAAGGATTTCTTGTAATGATTGCCTTGTTCTGGGTGTGATAAAATAAAGTTTACATTTCTAGACTTCCACGAGTAGTTTGAGGGAGTTATTTATTTATTTATTTTTATTTTTTTATTTATATATATATATTTATTGGTACATTTTAGGTATAAAATACATTTACATTTATGATTAGGTGTTTTACCAGAACGTGATGTATCTTAGTTCTTATTTTCTCTCCCATTACCTGTGCACCCTTCACCACCTCCACCCTTCCCTGAGGGAGTTTTTTAAAAGAATATGTAATTGGATATGTGGTTCTTATTGACTTTCTTAAGCTATGAGATCTAGTGGTTGACCTAACTTTAATAATGTTGAGAGTATGGTTAGGAATTATTATGACATTCTGATGGTCGTGTTTATTAAATAGAATTGTATGATAAAAACTTCCAGCCAGGGATTTAGCTTAGTGGCACCATGTCTGCCTTGTAAGTGCAAGGTCCTGAATTTGATCCCTGGTACCAAGAAAAAAAAACCAAACTTGCATGCCTGCCTTCCTGAAGGTGCTTCAACTTCATATTTTCCTAAGGTAATAGTTATTGGTTGTGAATTTAAATTCCTTTCCTTGACCTATGAATACCAGACCTGGAAGTTCATGCAAGCAATGTAACTGGTGTTGATTTTCCAAGGGATTTGATTCTATTTAGAAAATTATTAATGTTTAGTGCTGGTACTCTGCACCACAATCTGGAGAGCCCACAAAAAGCTAACATAATGAATGAAGCTTTTATTTTACAAAATTGGATTACGCTGTTTGGGATACCTCAGACTCTTCTCCTTATTTGCCTACTGACTCAGATGGTTGCAGCTACTCCAGATAGAAAGGCTAGTTCCACTAGAGATCATAAAACTTGGTAAAAGTTTTAAACCATAACCATATTTTCAGTTAAACTGACTGATTATTCAGGGAAAGAAACACAATGCACTTTAGGATTCTGATGAGTATTAATTTGAGTATTGCTTTTTAAGTGAAACAAAATGCAAGATATTTTTTTCTATTTTTAATGAAAACTAATAAGTCTTGTATTTTCCCCAGGGGGAGAAAAATCTATGTGTGACTGTGTATAATTGAAAAAGCTAAAATAAAGAAAACAAACAAAACATTAGTTCCTTTACAGCATATGTTGACATTAATAAAACCATTTTATTGTTGAAATATTTAATACTCTGATTAAAAAATAGATTTTTTATTTTAATTAGACTAACATTTTCTGAAACAATTTTCTCTGCCAAATTCTTGGCAAACAGCATTTCATTGTTTAGGTGAAATGGAGTCCACATGGCATTCCAATTCTATAAGCGTATTGCTGGTGTGACCATTAGCACATTGTGAGATGGTGCTGAAGAGAACATCCTTTTTTTTTCTTACTGTCCAAACTTGTTTTTTATTGATATAGCTGAACTTTACAACATTGTCATGAAATACTATTACAATCAAAGCTTTTGGATAGGGAGGAAAAAGCCAAATTTATATTAGCCAGATTAAAGCATTCAAAAGAGCCAATGCTGAAGACATTAAATTAATAATATAATGATCTCTAATCTACCCACTATAGCTTCTTTAAATTTGGCAAAAAATTTAGTAAACATCACTTTAAAATTTGGTGAATGGACCTGATTTCTGATTTCTATCTATGATAGAACCTTTGCATTTACACATCACTGGCCATGGCACAGCGGGTTTAGAGAAACTTGGTACTGGCATCAATTTACTACTCACAGTGCAGTCAATAAGGGGAAATTTGTTCTCCTAGTTTGCCCCATGAACTTAAAACTCAATAATGGATTAACAATACAAATCCCTGAGGTACCAAAATTTCTTAATGTTCACATTCACTTTTCCCATGAAAAGTGAGAACATCCTTTCATCAGTAGAGGACTTAGATTTCTCCCACATTCCCCATGGTCACTTTCCTAGACCATTTACATTGTCTTAAAATCCTTTCCATTATTTCCCATTGCCTAGTTTATTGCCTACAAAAATGCCAATAAAAACCTTAATTGTGGTGACATTTGTTGTTTATTGTTTATTATACTTCCAGGAATGTACCTTTTTGAGGGAAGAATTTCCTCTGTTCAATGATGTACAATCAGTGTTTTGCATACAGCAAGTATTTACTGCACATCTATTATAGGAATTAATGTCATCAGCCTGCATCTCCCCTACCCTTACACAGGGATAGATACTGAAGTACTTTTTCCATAGCATCAAATCTAACCAGCTCTTGAGGCAGTTCAGTAGTAGATACACTGGTAGTGTTTTCTCAACACTGATGGATCTGAAATTAATCTTCCTGTCATAAGATCTCTGTCCAGGCAGTGTGTGGTCAGGAGGTTCCCATTGAGGCACAGTCTCTCCCTCATTCTTTGCTATTACCTCCCCACACCCGGGTAGTCTGCATGCTTTCATTCTTATACCATTTCAGTTCTCTGTTGGAATTAAAATATCTGTCTGTGCCACAGCTCATTTTTCCTATCCCTTCTATATGGATTCTGGGTTTTTTCCCTCAATTTTGACCATGAATATGACATGTCAACTTTAATGGGTTAAGGAATACTAACACTGCTATATTGTTGAAGCACAGTTCTGGATATGTCTGTGAATGAGTGAGATGTAGGCCAGCATACTGAGGGAGAAACCTCTCTCTGGATGTGGGTGGCACCAACCAATAGGTTTGTAGTCAGAATGGAATAAGAAGAAGGAAGTGTACTCATTTCTGAAGAGCTCCAATCTTCACCACCACTTTTGGATATCAATTTCCAGAATGTTCAGATTTCTAATGCAGTCACAGTCTAGTGGCTCTACAGGGAGTTTCCAGGCTTTCACCTGGTGCTGCATCCTTGATCCCTTTTGTTTTTCATCTTCCATCTACTTGGGCTGAGCAGCTACTGTATTTTCCCATATCTAGTAAACAAATGGCCATTGAGGATTGTTCTACTCTGATCCCATGGATAGACATTGTAGACTCTCCCTCCTCTGAACCCACAGACAGCTATTGTGCACACTCCATCTGCTCTTGTAAGCTCAGCCAATAAATCTCCTTTCATAATTAAACATATACATTCTAACTATACTTTTTCTCTTGAGACCACTTATAATTGCATCATTCAGACAAGGATTGTAAAAGTCAAATTATTCAGAGTTCAATCCCCGTTACCAAAAAAAAAAAAATTCTGTCTTCCTGAAATTCCATCTACAAAGAAATAAAGTTTCATACAAATATACTTTGGGGGCACTAAGATGAATAAAATATTGAAAAATTATGAAGGAAAAAAAAGTAACTGTCCATGATGATCACTGAATATCAAATTAACTTTCTGTTCTGCACAATTTTAGGTACTCACTTCCCAGCTTGTTAGATGTAAAATCACGGAGAAGAGGGAGGGAGGGATGTAAAAAAATGATCAAGAAATGCTCTATACATGTACCAATTCCCCAAAATATATGTAATTATTATGTGTTGCAAACATCCATCCCCCTACTTACATGCAAAACATGACAACATGGTCTTGAGCATGTATATTGAGTGCTTAAAGTAATCTATTCAGTTTCCAAAATAATGGGGAAATACTTACTGGATTAATACTGTTGTTTACATTGATATAATAGACTCACGAGAGAAATCATGAGATTTTCTTTTAGAAAGTACAAATGGTATTCTAATGTTGGCAAGAAGGATTTTTTCCTCACTCAAACTTCTCAATAAAAAAATCTAACAGATTTGACTTTCTTTATAACAAAATACATATTTCTTGGTAACAGAGAATAAAAGCCTTCCTTGCCCATTATCTTGTTTCTTGTGTCCTATGCTTTATTATTGTGTACACCAAGAAGCTCTGCTCCTAACTATGCAATCCCTAATCAGATGATCTTACCATTAACATCAACACCTCAAATTTCAACATTTCCACCTGTCTCTCACTCTTAATTGGGTGCTAAGTGGGTAATTATAGTTTGCTGGTAGCCACTCTCCATATCCACAATAAAGGCAGGCCTCTCAATTTTATATTACTTATATTTTTTTCTATCACTTAAATTTTTAACATGTAATAATTTTATGTATGATATTTCCAAAACATGTATACAACATCCAGTGATCAAATCAGGCTGATTAACTTTTCCATGTCCTTCTCATTTCTTTAGTTTTGGAGTTCTTGAGCTCTTTTTTTCTAGTTCTTAATAAAATATAACAGGTTATTGTGAACTATAGTTTTCTGACTGTGCTATGGAACACTAGAACTTACTCCTTCTGTCTTTGTTTATCCAATCTTCAGCATCTTCACCTCCTTCACACATACTTCTCAGGTCCTACTAATTTCTATTCTACATTCAATTGAAAAGAACTTCCACACATGAGAGAGAATATGTGGTATTTGTCTTTCTATGTCTCCTCTATCTCATTTAACATAGCATTCTCCAGTTGTATTCATTTTGCAGCAAATGATAGAATAGCACTCTTTTCATGGCTAAATAATACTCTTCCGTATATGTGTGCTTATTTTCTTTATCCATTCATTTTCTGATAGGTACCTAGATTGATTCCCTATTTGGGCTATTATGAACAGTGCTGCAATAAATATTAGAATTTCAGGCACCTCTTTGGTTTACTAATTTCATTTTAATAAAGGGCGATATTAATAATTATGATTTTTTTTCTGTTGAGTTTCAGAAATCTCCTAACTTAGCCACCTAGTTAATTCTTCCCAATCAATTGGGAATCTAATATAGGAGAAACCACTAATTTACCCCCTAGACTCTTTGCCATCTAGACCTATATCAGGGAATAAGATAAAAAAGACAGAAGATAAAGGCTGGGGATTTAGCTCAGTGTTGCTGCCACCTACCTAGCAAGCGCAAGGTCCCAAGTTTGAAGCCTGGTACCAAAAAAAAAAAAGACAGAAGATGTCTGTTGATACAGTTCTCTGCTTTGCTAAACCTATATGGTATTAAAATAAAAAATCAGACTACAAATGTAAAGGTTGATTTATATCCAATTTGGTACTGTTTGCTAAACCTAATTGCTGTATAAATTGCTCCCATGGTGTTTTTATTCCAAGACAATGGTTGTAATCTATGTAGTGCAGTGTGTATCATTTATTCTTTAGCAAGATGCACATTAATATATTAAAGAATTGAAGCTGGCATTGAATCCACCAAAAGATTTATTAAGATTGGTATATGCCTTTTAAATTGGTTCTTCTATGAAGAATGATGCTTAGTTGGAAGATCCAATTTGCCAGATAAGAGTGAAGATAAATTAAAATGATACAAATGTATACATAAATGGAGACTCAAGCTATGTAGAATATATATGACTTCCCTAATCTCTTAATATACCCTTACTAGCCTGCTATGGTGTTGTAGATATCATGCTAGATCCTGACAATAGGCATTAAAATTACATGTTAATATACTAAGGTATGTTATATATTGTTTTTAAAAAATAAAGCAGATAAGACAACAAGAATCTTCATTTATATTAACATATACAGACATATACAAACTAAAGGTTCAGAGTTTTAGAGATAGAAGGGTCTTGAAGAATTTTTTTCTTCTTTGAAAGCAAAAGACCCAAGAATGACCTGGTCCAACATCACATATCTCACTTTTGGCAGAACAAGACAGTCTACTGCCAGCTCCCAGCTCTTCTTTCCTAAATATCTGTATCACAATTTTGTCAATTTAGATGTATTTTCACAAATATTTTGGGGGCAACTACTATTTAGTTGGTACTGCACAAATGCTTTCAAATACCTACAGTCAGCCTGAAACGTGTGTATATGGGTGTATAATTATTTATCTATAACATCTAGAATTATTTCTATTTAAAGATTTTAGAACTAAACTGGAGTTTTCAACCTCTTCAATTGTGTCAGCCTGGACTAATTACAGAGTAGACCATATCAGAAATACAAAAACAAATCAAATATCTGTTGGACCAACAAACACCAAAGATACATATAAGAGATAGATAAAAATGTAACTGAAATGTGACTTAATATCAGGGAACCAATACACTGAAGGTGTGGAGATGCAACTCAATTCACTAGAGGGTCATTATCTCCTCAATGAATAAAATAGTTCCTGAGCTGATCACATCCAAATTCAGTGTGGTTAAGATGGGTGTACATATAGAATGATGTGAGTGAGTAGATGGCAGTACCATTGATAGCAGACATATTGATGAGGGTGAAGAAGGCTCTTTTTTTGTTTGTTTGATTTTGCTTTGTTGTGAGTGACAGGCAGAGTACTGGGGGTTGAATCCAGGACCTTCACAGTGAGCTACATACCCAGGCCTTTTTTATTTTGTGACAGGGTCTTGATAAGTTGCTAATCTGTTCTAGCTGGGCAAAACTTGTGATCCTCTTCCCTTAGCCTTCCAGGGTGCTGGGAATAGAGGTGTGTGTCACCACACCCAGCTAAATACAACTGGTTGTAAAGGATAGGTTTGAGTTGGAAGTATGATTTGGAAAATCAAAATAAATGAAGGAATATATCCACAGATATATAATTGGAAATAACCTAAATAAAATGTTATCTAAACTATTTAGTTTTGAAGCTCAGGATCTTACCTAAGAAGAGCTATAAAAGTTTTGTTTTATTTTCAAAAAGGATCTGATGTATCCAGAGACCTCAGTTTAAGAGTGTGTATATGGGTATATGCATTTATTTCTAGATCTCCCTTGTTCAATACTATAAAATATTGCATTGCATGAGGGTTACCTGAGAATGCTTAGAGATAAAATTTGCTCCATTTTAGAGAAGATAATGCATTGAGACATACACAAGTCCACATAGGGGTTTCTGAGTCACTGTGTTGAATTTTCAGATTCACTGGGCACAAGTTGCATCTGTCAAATTTTCTTATTGCCAATTTTTTATCAAAACTATTTCTGAACCCCTCAAGTGACCAGGAAAACATTTATTCCTGAAAAACCACACCTCACCTCTGGAGAGCTCTTGCCAGTATCTAATTACTTATTTATTCACTCATTCAACATGCTTTTATTAAGTATTACTGCACATCTCTGTGATAAGTGACAGAAATAAAGTATTGAACAATGAGCCATGGTTCCTGCCTTTATGGATTTCAGTCTTATGAAGGGTATATTCTATAAATAAATTCTGCTTCCAGAGAACCACATTGTGATATATGGCACAAAGGATTTTCAAAAGAAGAGACATGGTGTGCTTTGAAGTAAACCATTTACCACTTACTTGTCAATGAGAATTTCATTATTGACAGTAAGTGAACCAGAAAGTCCTCGGCTTGAGGTGTGGTCCTATGATACCCTCTCGCTGGAAGTGAATTGGGTGAATATACCAGTAGAAGGAAAGCAACCTGCTCTGTTGTACCAGTGTATCAAACTTTTAGGTCAAAGAACACTATCATCAAGCATAATTGCTATAGAAAAAGGATGAAAAGCTGTAGAAAACAAATAAATGAAAATCAAGTACTGAAAGTGAATATGATTCTCTAGTAGCTTATAAACTATCATAGTAGCAGAATGATAGAGAAAAATGGAAAACAAGAGTCAGAACTTAATAGCATGCCTCAGTTCCAGAGAAGATTAAATATCCAACTAAAGCAGGTTTGCTATGTCAAAGCTTTGGACTACTGAAGAAAGAATGGCTCTTTGACATTTTGGATATACATCTAAATATATGACCTTTTAAAATTTTGTACATTCAGAATTATTTGAACGTTCTTAGTCTTCAGAATATACCCACCCTCAATATTATGAATTAACACAAATTATTGAATTTTTACCTCAGTCACAACACACAATCGATTGCCAGCTTGAGGGGGCCTGGAACAGGAATGATCCCACCATTAGTTTTAAGCTCTAAGGCTAGCAATGTTGCCACTCTGTCGTGTGACACCACAGATTCTAAAATATTCAGAAGCACTGGGGAGGCTGAGGCAGAAGGAGCACCTTGATTTCAAGTTTAGCCTGGGCTACATAGTGTGTTCAATGTAAGCTTGAATTACCTAGTGAGACACTGTCTCAAACAACAACAACAACAAAAGAAAACAAAACAAACCACATCAGTGATGGAAAAGATTCAGAGAAAAAAAGTTAAGATGTAAGTTTTAGGAAGTTTGAGGAACATCTTCATCTGCAGTGGAGATTAATATATCATGGGAAAAGCAATAGTTATTTGACCTCACCATAGGATACAAACTAAATATTCATCTGAAAGATTCTTTTCTGCAGTGAGTTCTACCAGCCTTTCCTAGCCTTAAAAGCAGTGTGCTAGGCCTTTAATGGCAATGAATGGCACACCCAAACCAAGCATTGGTGTGTTTTATGGGCTGAACTGTCTCCCCCACAAATTCATTTATTAAAACTCTAACCCTTAATACTTAATATTTTACTCTATTTGGATATAGGGGCAATTCAAGTAAAATAAGATCATATTTTAACAACCAGAATGACTGCTGCTTTAAGAAGAGAGTAGAATACAAATACATATGGAGAGAAAACTATGTAAAGACACCTAGTAGAAAAAAAAATCATCTATTAGCCATGCAGAGGGCATTCAGATAAAACATCTGTGCTGACACTTGGTGTTAAACCAGCTTCAGAATGGTGAAGAAATAAGCTTCTATTGTTTAGGGCATGCAATATGTACTATTTAGGTACAAATAAGATCAGCATGACTAGGCAGCATAAGTAACTCACCGGAGCAAAGAGTCTAGACTCACCTATTGTCTATACTGTTTGACAATGACCTTCTCAAGTGGAATAAAGTGCACATTTCTAAGTCCATGTGGTAGACAGGTCCTGCATAACAGGTTACAGAGTAGGAAAAACTCTCCACATTTTTGTTTGTTTAGGCCATAAAGGAGACTATTACCTGTCTACTATCAGGTAATTTGGATTTCTAAGCCATCACATAAATTATTTGACACATACTTAGCTAAAAGGAAATAATAAAATGTGGCTAAGATTTTATGGTCTTTGTAATCAGATGGATCTAGGATCAGGTCTATGTCTTTTTTTAATAAATTTTACTTTATTTTATCGCATTCCCCTATCAAGCCCCCTCCCCTCCTTATGTACAGAAGCTTTGTTTCCATTTTTTCTCCTATTATCATGTTTTTTCTTGTCCCATCCTTCCTTTCTTCCTCTCTCCTCTCTTTCTCCCCTTCCCTGTTGAACACTTTCTTCCCATTTCCCAACATACATTATACATTTCAGTTCTTATTGCCACTTGCAGTTTCTCACACTAGAAAAACAATGATGTATTTAAACATGTGTCTGACTTATTTCACTTAAGAGTATGGTTTCAAGGTCCATCCATTTAGCTATAAATGTCTAAAGTTCATGCTTCTTTGTGGCAGAGTAGTACTGCATTATTTTAAAAAGCCCACATCTTCTTTATCCACTCATCTGTTGATGGATATTTGGGCTGTTTCCAAGATTTAGCTATTACAACTGTGCTGCTATAAACATGGATGTGCATATATTGTTATGGTATGATATTTTTAATTCTTTCAGAAAGATATCAAGAAAAGGTACAGCTGGGTCAAATGGAATCTCTAGTTTTAGGTTCATGAGAAAGCGCCACACCAATTTCCACAGTGGTTTTACCAGTCTACACTCCCACCAATAGCAGAGAAGGGTTCCTTTTGCCCCACAGTCCCTCCAGCATTTGTTGTTGGTTGATTTCCTGATAGCAGCCATTCTTTCTGGAGTGAGATAGAATCTCAGCATTGTTTTAATTTGCATTTCACAAATCACTAGTGATGGTGAACATTTTTTCATATATTTATTTGCCATTTCTACTTCTTCATCTGAGAAATGTCTTTTTATTTCAGATGCCCATTTTTGCAATGGGTCTTTAAATTTGGGGGCATTGATTTTTTTGAATTATTTATATATTCTAAATAATAGTCCTTTATCTGAATAGCTGGTAAAGCTTTTTTTCCACTCTGTGGGTTGTCTCTTCACTCTGTTGGTGGTTTCTCTTGCTGTGAAAAAGCCTTTTAATAAGATGAGGTCCCAGTTGATTCTTTGTAGCATTTCTCATGCAGTCTGGGTTTTGTTCATGAAGTCTTTGCCTGCTCATATTTCCTCTAGCATTCTATCTGTTCTCTCTTCCAGTAGACTTAATGTTTCTGTTTTAATATTTAGATCTATGATCCATTTCAATTTTAGGTTAGTGCATGGTGAAAGATATGGGTCTAGTTTCAATCTTTGGCATGTGGAAATTGAGTTTTTCCAGCACTATTTATTAAAGAGTCTATCTTTCTTCCAGTGAAAGTGTTTGGCTCCTTTGTCAAAGATCAGGTGGTTGAGTATGTCTGGAGTTGTTTCTGGATCCTCTAGTCAGTTCCACTGATCCTCAGTTCTGTTCTTTTGTCATTCATATGCTGGATTTTTTTTTGATTACCATAGATTTGTGGTGTAATTTCAAGTCAGGGATTTTAATACCCCATCCTTTGCCTTTGTTGCCCAGAATTGCCTTTGTTATTCTTGGTCTCTTCTGGTTCCAAATGAATTTTAGGATTGTTTTTTCTAATTCTGTGATAAATGTTATTGGGATTTTGATTATCCCCAATAAATTGAAGAGGTAGGATCCTGCAACAGACTGAAAATCCAAAAGCTAGCTACACGTGGAAGACGCTTCTGAGAAGTAGTCATTTCCTAAGGGTTCTGAACACTGGCAATAAAGTTACTTGTCATAAGCAATTTATAAGCTTCAACTCAGGAATCAAACTTTTTAAAAAGATAGAAAATGAGAAGACACTAGAGACATTTATAGCTAAATGTATGCATATTGAGGCCATACTCTTAAGTGAAACAAATAGGACACACGTGTAAATACCAAAGTTTCTCTAGTGTGAGAAACTGAAAGTGTAAATAAGGATTAAAATGAATAATTGGTAATTGAAATAGGAAGAAAAGGCCCAAAAGGGGAGGGGTGGTGGGAGGGGAAGGGGAAAGGAAAGGAAAAATTATGAGAAAAGGAAAAAAAGGAAACGGAGTCTTTGTAAATAGGGAAGGTGGAGGGGTGAAGGGCGCACAGGTAAAGGGGGAAAAATAGGAACCAAGATACATCATGTACAGGCACAAGCACCCAATGATAAATGTAAATATATTGTATACCTAAAATGTACCAACAAAAGAATTTAAGCAAAAAAAAAGAAAGAAAAGAAAATGAGAAGACAAATAAGATGCAACCCCCACAGGTCCACTTCTTGACTTTGTCAATTACCACTCTCAGGATCAATGTCTTCATTTCTGGAACTGAGTTAATATGAGTAATTATACTCTGGTGGTCACAAGAATGAACTGAGAGTTTTTAATTAGTACAGTACATGTTTGCAGTGCATGATGTTTACATTCCTTGTGTGGAGTTGGTACATGGACATAACACATCTTAATGCCTTTGTCATCCCCTTTCTCTCTCTTTTCTCTTCCCCTTCCCTCCATCTCTAGAACCCCTTTCCATTTGAGAAAGACCTTATCACCTTACCTCCTGTTATCTATTTTTAATTTTTCTCCTTATTTGTAACTTGGTTTTCTCACATAAGTGAATCTGTGATATTTAATCTTATGTATATAATTAATTTTGCTTAATATTATGATGTCAAGGTGTATCCATTTTCCTCTAAATAACTCAAGTTTATCTTTCTTTATAGTAGAGTAGCATGCCAGTGTGTGTAAATACCACATTTTCTTCCTTAATTAATTTGTTGATGATATATTGCTTCCAAGATTAAGCTATTATTAATTGTGCTGTATGAATATGAGTATGCATATATCATTGTAATATGATGTCATTTGGGAAGATGTCTAGAAAGGGAATAGCTGGGTCAAATGGAATTTCTAGTTTTAGTTTTTTGAGAAATCTCGATACTGATAACAAATTCTTATAAAATACTTTATACAGTACCTAACACATAATAATAAGATTATCTCTCTGTGTCTCTGTGTCTCTCTCTCTCTCTTTCTCTCTGTCTGTGTGCCACACACACATGCACACACACACATTGTCCTACCTATAAACCCCCCCAAAGAACCTGTATTCTGTGCCATAAGTTGTATCTGATTAGTGGTAAAATTAGTGTCAGTTTTTTAGCCTGTAAGATCATTTTGACTCTAAATTCTACCATCTGATAAGCACATGCCTTCTTCCAACTTGAAGTCACATCCAAATTTGCTAAGTGTGTCATTTTGATCCTAGAAAGAATAAATGACTATTTATTCTAGGAACTTCTATTGTCATTTTTCCTGTCTATTTCATTTTTCAAATATAAATTACTCAATTTTATTAGTAAAAAGTTATTGTCAATAAAAATCCACGGTTTTAAATTATAAATAGATTTTTGGATTCATATTATTACTTTTGTCACATTTTTACTTTTTCTCTTCTAAAAAATTCAAGATGTTTCTCTGTTTTTATATGCTAAGTTTCTATTTCAGGTGGAAGAATATTTCAGTGAATTCTGAATATATTACTCGACTATGATACATACTACTGTTATAAATTTTAAAATTCAACCTTAGCTTTCAGTCTGGTTTTTCAATACTAGGTGATAAAAAATTCTTTGAGAAGACAATGTAATAAAATTAATATTTTTCCAAAGGGGAAGGGGAAATGGGAAGCATAGGGGAAAGGAAAGATGAAAAAGGAATAAATATGAAAAAGGAAAAAATTGAAACAAAGTTTTTATAAATAGGGAGGGATGGAGGGGTTGACAGGGCAGGGGAATGGGAAAAAAATAAGAACCAAGATATATTATGTAAAGGTACAAATTCCCAATCATGAATGTCATCATATTCTATACCTAAAATGTACCAATAAACTTAATGAAAAAAATTAATATTTTTCTAAATTAAACTATGAAGGGACATTCCCTTATAAAACATAGTTCTATGATCAAATCATTATAGAAAAATAGTGATATGGGTCAAGAGAGTATCAAGCATCTTGAAAGTTAGCTAAATAGCCCCTTATAGCTTTCCATACATTTGGTCCCAGTCCTGCCAATCTGTGAAATAACTGCTTTTTCACTTTATGAAGTGAATCATGATTTTTCACAAGCTAATGTCAAGTAGCCAAGAAAAGGCCATAGCATTTACAACACAAAATGATTCCAGAAAGAGATGATGATTCATGTTCAGACAAAATGAAAAACAAAACAAATGAGGCTGGCAATGATTACATATTGAGATATTTTTGAACTTCTATCTATAATTCAGCAAAGTTTTATTTTTAAATCTGAGAGTCTTAGGGCATTCAAGTAACTAGGCATTAGTCATATTAACAATGTCTCAAGCTTAAAGTGAACTGCATCTCATGTTGGTTCTGCCATTTTTGAAGCACTTAGTCACAGTTATATTTGCTAGAACCAGCAAAGGATGTTGTCAGTGATAGTGCAGAAACCAAATGGAAACTTTCTCTGGATTTTGTGAATTTATGATGCACTTATCAAATTTTCCTCCAGAGCTCATCTAGATGCAAGATTATCATTTTGCTTCTTTTTATCAGGCATTTAACTAAAATTGAAACTATCACTTAAATTTTGCAGAAAATAAGATGTTTAGCAATTAATTATTGATTAAATTAAGTGGATTCTATGTCTAGGTGCTTTGCTTATTGCCCCTTTACAAATCATGATTTTTTAAAGATATAAGGTGGCGAAACACAAATCAGGCCATCTTTGACAAAAAGGAAATTCCTTGGCAGGAAGCTAGAATGGTTCAGAGAATCAAGAAATCATATCAGAGGGCCGGGGATTTAGCTCAGTTGTTCCACCACCTGCCTCGCAAGCGCAAGAATACAAGTTCGATCCCCGGTACCAAAAAAAAAAAAAAAAAAAAAAAAAGAAAGAAAGAAAGAAAAGAAATCATATCAGAATCAGGCATGGTGTCATGTGCCTGTAATCCCAGCACTTGGGAGTCTGAAGCAGGAGGACTGCTGTGAGTTCAAAGCCAGCTTGAGCTACAAGATGAATTCAAGACCAATCTAAACTACTGAGTGAGACCTTGTTTTAAAAAAGTGATCGTATTAGTAAATAAATGTTGGAAACGAATGTCTAATCCAGGCCAAAATAAAATAGTAAAAGAGATTGGAACCCTGCTTGAAAACAAGCCACAAAAAATAGACCTGATACATACAGAAAAAAGAGTTCCCAAGGTAGTGGGTACCAGGAAAGTAAAAATAATGGCTCCTGAGAGATAGATAAGAACTTCAGTGAGCTGTGATTGCCCTGGGTAATTTCCTTGATGGGGTTCTGACCTGCAGTGCAGTTGAGGGAACTGACCCAGGCAGCAGTGGATTTCCTGTATTGAGGAACTGAGACTCCTGGAAGAACTAAGCTGTTAGAATTTTCAAGACAGAGTCAAGAGAGGAGAAAAATGCAAATGAGTGAACAATGAAGATCTCTGAAGTGTTTGTTTTCCATATTGACCAGAGTACTTACTAAGTATTATTTATATATGTGTGAGAAAATTATACAAGGCTGTGGGAAGAACCATCTGGGAGGATTAGACTAGACATTGCTTGGCATTCACAGAGGACCAAGAATAGTATTTGTTCCCATCAGGAAAAATGAAATTTCTTAGTAATGGGGCATTGGATAGAGTAGTCAAGGAAAGTCTTTCCTCAGTAATGAGAAAGAATTAGGCACACACTAAATGCTACTCTGGTCTAGATTAAGAAATCACAAAAGCAAGACCCAAAAGGATCAGCCTATTTCCAGTAATCAAACAAATTCTGAGAACAAAATTCATAAATAAATAGATTAAAATATATCTAAACCATAAGTAAAGCAAAATTTACAATGTCTGGAATATAGTCAAAGGCTTTTAGGCTTACTGTGTATGGTGGCATTGCCTATAACTACAGCTACCTGAGATGTTGAGGCAGGGGGATCCCAATGTGGAGCCCAGGATGGGGAAATTAGTGAGACCGTGACTCAAAATTAAAAAAAAAAAAATTAAAGGCCTAGGGATATAATCAGTACAAAGGCCCTGGATTTAGTCTGCAATACAACCAAAATATTTTAAAATAATTTTTTTAAATTTCTAAATAAGCAGGAAAATATCAACCACAAAGAGAACAAAAATTAATCATTCAACCAGAACTACCACTGATACAAACAATATAACATTAGTAGACAGGAGTTTTTAATATAATTATATTACATTTTTTCACAGATTAAATAGAGACAGAGAGAAAAGTTTAAAAACATAAAGAGTATAAGTAGGTTGTAATGTCCAATAATGAAATATACATATTAGTAGTGGTAAAGTCCAATAACCAAGTATATCTGTAAATAAGTAGATTTCATCAAGGAATGGGAGAGGAAGAGAAAAAATAGCTTTCAGATTTTTGTAATTTGGTAAAAACTACAAACCCAGAGATTTAACACTCTCAGTAAACTTCCTATGAAATAGGAAGAAACTATTTCCCCTTTTTGAATATTATGAATAGTGCTGCTATGAACATGCATGTGCAAGGACTTATCTCAGTACCTCTTTTCATGCTCATAGCAGCAATGCTCAGAGTAGCCAAAATGGGGAAATAGCCCAAATGTCCACCAAATGATGAATAAATATAATAAAATTTAAATATAAATATGTATTAGAAGGGTGAAGTTCTGATAGAAGTTCTGGATGAACTTCTAAAATATGGTAAATGAAAGATGCCAGTCACAAAAGGAAAATTGCTGTCTTGTTGTACCTATATGAAAAGCTACAAAAGGCAAGTTCATGAAAACAAAACAGGTTAGAGGCTATCAGATGAATGGCTGCAAAGTCTAATGGAAGTTGTACTTTGGAGTGATAGAAAATATATAGAGGAAGTGATCGCACAATGTGAATGTACTAAATGCTACTCAATTGTTCTCTTTAAAATACTTCATTCTGCAGAAACCTTATCAGACAATAATTACAGGGTGCACAGGCCCCAGCCAGGACCCTGCCCAGACACTAGCAGCTTGGGCAAGTAGGACCCAGCCAAAGGCCCTCCTGGAAAACAGCTGTACAGACACATAGGCCCCATCTAGAAGCCCAGCCAGAGACCATCAGTAAGTGCCCCAGCAGAAAATCCAGCACACAGACCCCAGCAAGAAACCTGTCTGGATAACAGCCATCTCAGGGATCCAGAGGCCATCATTCTGAACCCAGGTATTGGTGCAGTTGTGAGCAGCAAAAAGAAGATCTCTTTGAGGCTTGTTGAGAATTGAAGCCCACTGGGAGAGCAAAGAGTCACCTCAATAAAGGTGCAGCAAACTGGATTGGTTGAAATGTGAAGACACCTAAACAAGTCACAAAACCAGACTTCCAGATCACCAAAGAAAATTCCAAGGGGCAATGAGATGAAACAATCTGAAACTCAAACACCTGGACTCCCTGAACTGGCAATGAAAGAGGATCTGGAAAAATTAAAATCAGAAATAATTTCTCAGATAGCAACCCGAGATTTTGTCCATAGCAAAAGGCATGATTAATAGCTCTAGAGCAGACACAGATAAAAAACCAGGGGAACTGAAAAACATGATGGAATCCCAACATAGGAAACAAATGAAGTGCATAAAACAGATGCAAACAGATATCCAGGAGATTTAAAACTCCTTTGAAAGTTTACACAGAAGAATGTGCCAATGTGAGGACAGAATATCAGCTATAGAAGACAAGATTGTGATTAGTGACCAGGAAAAGAAAGATTTCTTAAAAATAGCAAGGAGCCTTGAGAAATCAACTCAGAAGCTGCTAGATGATGAAAAGAAGAATAAAATAAGACTGATCAGAGTCAATCAACAAACAGGAAAGAGTGCAAATGACATAAAAAAAAGTTCACAGAAATAATCTCAGAAAACTTCCCAAATATGGGAAAAGAATTTGACATACAGGTAAGTGAGGCATATAGGACTCCAACTAGCCATTATTTTTTTAAAAATCTACACCTAAGCATATAATAGTGAAGATTCCAGGAACCCAACAGAAGGACAAAATTCTATAAGCAGTTAGAAACAAAAAAATCACAAAGAAAGGAAAGCCCATCAGAATCTTTGGCAGATTTCTTAACACAAACCTTCAAGTCAAAAAGATCCTGGAGTGAAATATTTCAAGCCCTAAAAGAAAATAACCTTGAACCCAGATAGATGTACCCTGAAAAACTATCTTTCAAAATTGAAGAAGAAATAAAATACTTTCATGACAAAGAACACTTGAGGAACTTCATGAATACCAAACCAGCACTCAAAAAAATTTTTAAACAATATCCTAGGAAAAGTCAATGAGGGCTACAACCCCAGGAAGCCCAGCGGAATGAATCCATCAGGTAAGAGAAGAAATTAAATGCAAAGGGTGATAATGCAACAACAGGAAAAGGCCATGATAAAGATTAGTCAAAACATATTAGTTATAACCATAAATATTAACGGTCTCAATTCACCAATCAAAACAAATAGACTGGAAGAATGGGTTAAGAAACAAGATCCAACAATATGCTGCATACAAGAAACACACTTAATTCAAAAAGAAAATCATATACTGAAAGTTAAGGGGTGGAAAACAGTACTCCATGTGATAGGAACACCCAAAAAGCAGGGGTACATTCCTATTTCCAGATAAAATGGATTTCAGACTAACACAAACTAAGTGAATCAAAGAAGGTCACTACATTCTTGTAAAGGGAACAATCCAAGAGAAAGAGATGACAATCATAAATATATACATATACTAATTAAGTGAGAAAAAGAAGGCCACTACATTCTTGTAAGGGGAAAAATCCAAGAGGAAGAGATGAAAATAATAAATGTATATAAATATATATGACATATAATATATGTATTATCCATATATAATATATGCAGTATATATTAATAAACAATAATATATTGTTAATATTTATTGATACATAAATTAACAGTAACATTATCTATTGTTGATCATATATTAATATTAATATAATTATATTCTATAAATATATAATAATATTTATTACATTAATACATATTTATATATTATATGATATGTGACATATAATATATAATATGTAAATATATAATATAATATAATTATAAATAGATTTATAATTTTATAAATATATTTATATTTATTATAATTATAATATGCAAAAAATATAACTATTATACTATATATTTATATTAATAATATTAAATTGCATTTATAAACATATTATATATTATATTTTATGTAATTTTATAATATATTATATGATAATATAATAAAATGCAATATAATCTATAATATAATGCATAGTATATACATATATATGAATACGAGTGCACCCAACTATATAAAACAAATATTAATAGACATGAAAAATTAAATAAGCAGAATACAATAGTAGTGGGACACCTCAATACCCCACTCTCACAAATAGATAGATCAACTAGACAAAAAATACACAACAAAATACTAGAACTCAACCAAACGCTTGAACAAATGCATTTAACAGTTGTTTACAGAGTGTTCCACCCACAAAAATCAGAATGCATATTCTTTTCAGCTGCACACAGTTCATTCTCCAAAACAGAGCACATCCTTGCTCTTACAACATGTTTAAACAAATGTAAAGGAATTAAAGTCATCCCCTGTATCTTATCAGATCATAGTGCATTGAAATTGGGAACAATAGCAAAAGAAACCATAAGAAATTCATAAACACATGGAAATTGAATAACACACTCCTGAACAACCAATGAGTCACAAAGGAAATTAAAGAAGAAATCAGACAGTTCCTTCAATTAAGTGACAATGTCAATACCACATATCAGAATCTATGGGACAAAATGAAAGCACTTATATGAGGGAAAATCATAGCAGTGAATACTCGTATTAGGAAAACAGAGCAAGCTCAAATAAACAACCGAATTGTGATCCTCAAGCTTCTAGAAAAAGATGATAAGAACAAACCCCAAACTCATACAAGGGAGGAAAATATAAAGATCAGAGCAGAAATCAATGTAATGGACACTAAGAGAATGGCACAAAATATCAATGAAGCAAAGAGTTGGTTCTTCAAAACAATAAACGAAATTGACCAACCCTTAGCCAACCTTATCAAAAAAGGAAAGAAATGGCCCAAATCCATGTAATTAAGAATGAAAAGGGTGAAATTACAACAGACACAGCAAAAATTCAGAAGATCATCAATACCTACTTTGAGAAACTACACACTAGTAAGATGGAAAACTAAGAAGAAATGGACAGATTTCTAGATACATGTGAATTACCAAAGTTGAATGAAGACCTAAAAATTGTAAACAACAAAATATCAGTCAATAAAATTGAAAACATAATTTAAAACATACCAATGAAGAAAAGCCCAGGTCTTGATGGCTTCACTGCTGAATTTTACAAGACATTTAGGAAGAACTATTGCCACTGCTATTTAAAATCTTCAATGAATTTGAAAAGGAAGCAATGCTCCAAAATTCATTCCTGGAAGCAAGCATCATCTTCATCCAAAAACTAGAGAAAGACCCAACCAAAATAAAAACTATAGGCCAATCTCACTAATGAACATACATGCAAAAATACTCAAGATACTGGGAAACAGAAGGCAGGAGATCAAGAAGCTCATACACACTCACCAAGTGGGATTCATCCCAGGGATTCAGGGATGGTTCAACATATGAAAATCAATATATGTAATATATTATATTAACAGAGGCAAGTACAAAAACCATATGATCATCTCAATAGATGCAGAAAAAATGTTGGACAAAATCCAAAATCCATTCACAATAAAAACCACAGAGAAAACTGGAATAGATGGTCTCTACCTCAACCTGATAAAAGACATCTATGAAAAACCAATAGCCAACATCACATTAAATAGTCAAACACTGAAATCCTTCACACTAAGACCAGAAACTAGATAAGGATATATACTATCATCATTCCTGTTCAATATAGTTCTGGAAACATTAGTCACAGCAATAAGAGAAGAGAAAGAAACAAAAGGAATAAAGATAGGAAATGAAAAAATTAAATTGTCATTATTTGCAGATGATTTGATAATCTATAAGAAGAACCCAAGAACTCCACCAAAAGTAGTTGAGACTTAATAACCAAATTCATTAGAGTAGCTAGATACAAGGTCAACACACAAAAATCAATAGACTTCCTGTACAGAAACAACAGACTCAATGAGAAAGAAACTGGAGAAACAACTCCATTCACAATAGCATCCAAAAAAATGAAGTACCTAGTAATCAACCTAAGGAAAGAAATCAAAGATCTCTACTCTGAAAACTTCAGCACTCTAAAAAAAGAGATACAAGAGGATATCAGAAAATGGAAAGACATCACTTGCTCCTGGGTAGGAAGAACCAATATAGTGAAAATGGCCATACTTCCAAAACTGCTATATAGATTCAATGCAATCTCAATTGAAATTCCAACAGCATATTTCACAGACACTGAGAAAACAATACAAAAATTTGTTTGGAACAAGAAGAGACCTAGAATAGCAAAAGCAACTCTAGGCAACAAAGACAAGGTAGGGAGTATCACAATCCCCAACTTGAAACTATACTACAAAGCTACTGTGATAAAAACAGTATGGCAAAGAAACAAACCTGAGGACCAGTGGAACAGATTAGAAGATGCAGAAACAATTCCAGACACACTCACCCACCTCATCTTTGACAAAGGAGCCAAACACCCTCACTGGAGGAAAGATAGCCTCTTTAATAAATGGTGCTGGAAAAACTGGGTTTCAACTTGCCAAAGATTAAAAGTAGACCTATGTCTCTCACCACACACTAAACCAAAATCAAGATGAATCAAAGATCTAGACATTAAAATAGAAACACTAAACTGGCTGGAAGAGAGGTTAGGTAGAACACTTGAATGCACTTGTGCAGGAAAAGATTTTATGAACAAAACCTCAGTTGCACATGAACTAGCACAAAGTACCAAGAACTGTTATCTCATCTTATTGAAAACTTTTGCACAGCAAGAGAAACCACCAACACAGTGAAGAGAAAAACCACAATATGAGAAAAAAATTTTACCAGCTGTTCCTCAGACAAAGGTCTACTATCTAGAATATATAAAGAAATTTTAAAAATCAGACCCCCCAAATATAAAGACCCAATCCAAAACTGGACATCTGAAATGAACAGACATTTCTAAGACAAAGAAGTAAAAGCAGAAAATAAGCATATGAGAAAATGTTCAACATCACTAGTCATTTGAGATACAGATGAAAACAATGCTTAGATTTCACTTCACTCCAGAAAGAATGGTTGCTATCAAGAAATCAACCATTAACATATGCTGGCAGGGTTGTGGGACCCTTATCCACTGTTGGTGGGCCTGTGAACTGGTGAAACCACTGTGGAAATCAGTATGGAGATACCTGAAAAACTAGGATTAGGCATCCCATTTGACCCAGCTATTCCCCTGAGGGTTATCTTCTCAAAAGAATTAAAAGAATCATACTACAGTGATATATGTGCACCCATGTTTGTATCAACACAGTTTTTAATAGCTAAAACTTGGAAACAGCCCAGTTGTCCATCAACTGGAGACTAGATTAAGAAGATGTGGTTGTTTTATAAAATGGAGTACTACTCAGCCATAAACAATGAGAAACTAGAGGCATTTATAGCTAAATGGATGCACACTGAAGCCATACTCTTAAGTGAAATAAATAGGAGATATGTGTAAATACCAAAGAGTTTCTCTGGTGAGAGAAATTGAAAGTGTAAATAAGGATCAAAATTTATAATAGATAATGTGAAATAGGAAGAACTGGTCCAAAGTGGAGGGGAAATGGGAGTTATAGGGGAAAGGAAAGAAGGAAAAGGAATAAATATGAAAAAAGGAATAAATGGAAACAAAGCTTTTGTATATAGGGAGGGGTGGAGGGCTTCAAATGAGGGTAGGAGAATGGGAAAAAAAATAAGAACCAAGATATATCATGTACAGGTACAAATTCCCAATGATTAATGTCATCATATTGTATACCTAAACTGTACCAATAAACTTAATTTTAAAAATACTTATTTCTATGTCATTTGAATTTGATTTCAATACATTTTAAAATAAATAATAGTAAAATTAATATTAAAAATGAAGAGGCAAAAAGGTATAAGAATATCAATGGAATAGATTCTACATAAAATATTTTTAAAAGACATTTAGGCAGAATAATTATAATACCTGATGGAAATATGAATCCAAAATGGCATGAAAAATGCCTGGTATGTTAACTACTACATGGTTATATTAATCAGCTTTCTCATCACTGTGACAAAATAACCAATATCCACTCTGTAAAGGATTATTTTGGATAATGGTTTTGGAGGATTCAGTCCATGATCAGGTAGTTCCAAGGCAGATACATCAGAATGGAAAGGGGATGGCAGAGGACAGCTGCTAACCCGTGGCAACCAGGAAGAAGAGATACAAGGAAGGAGCCAGTGACAAGAATACACTCTTCCAGGTCATGCGCTCATTACCTACCTCTTCTAGCAGACCCCACCTCCTAGCAGAACTTTTAGCTATGAACTCTTCAATCGATTAATCTGTTGATGATTATAATGCCCTCATACCCAGTCACCTTCCAAAATAATCTTTCTCTGAACATATGAGACTTTTGATGGACATTTTAGGTCAAAACCATGACATTTTACTCTGACCTCCAAAAAGTTCATATACATCTTTTATGCAGTTAGTCTATCTACAAGAGTCAACAGTCTTAACTGTTAGTGTTACTGAAATGTCCAAGTCCAAAGTTTTCTCTGAGACTCATGAAACACTGTTACCGCTAAACTACTGTAAGTAACAAACATAAAGTTAAATACTTCAAATGTACAATGTTACAGAATAAATATTACCATTCCAAAACAGAATAATGAGGAGGGGATAGATCAAAGCAAGATAAAAAACCAGCAGAGAAAAAATTAAATTTTGTGGTTCCCTGTCCAGCACCCAGGGCAGTTTGTGGTGAGATGTAAATTTTAAAGAGCTAAGGCAAGCTCACTCCTATGGCCTTGGTTGCAAGTTACATGACCTCTCTTTTGCCTGGCTCATCTCACTGTCTGCAGATATCCTCAACAAATATTCTATATCCTTGGCATTTTTAACTTCCTCGAGTCTCCACTACACCTTTTGCTTCATTGGTCCAGCTCCACAAATTGCCTTCTCAGAGGTACATTGCCTGACCTCCCAGGCTTTTCTTTGAAATCTGTGTGGAAACCTCTGTGACCCACAACTCATGCACTCAGTATGCCTATAAAACCAGAATCACTTGGAAGACACCAATATCTGATACCCATGGGAGCAGTAGCCAGGTCCCACTGAAGCACCGCTGCAGCTTCCTCTGAGTGTTTGTATGACCGAAATGAGCAAGCACTTTGCTAGGTGGCCCTGAGCTAATAGTGTCCCAAGGCTCTCTTCTCAAAGCAAAGTCATTCTTTTTGTTTGTTGTTTGTTTTCTGTTTTTTGTTTTGTTATCTGTGACAGGGTCTTGCTATGTAGTTCTCACTGGCCTTGAACTCTCTATTTAGCCCAGATTGACCTCTAATCTTCCTTCTTCAACCTCCCAAGTGCTGGGATTACAAGTGTATGCCATCACATCCAGCTCAAAGCAAAATCTTTCAAAGGAGTTAATTCTTTTATATCTTAGCTCCTGTGAAGTTTGGGGTTGGTCAGTTCCTGAAATGTCCTCAAGCTATCTTTCCTATTGTCCTAGTACAAAGTATTTGTCTTGTTTTTAATGGCACTAATCTTTTCAGCAACTAAATTCTCCTTGGGTCCAAATTTACAGGTGCTTTCTTTCTGACAAAACTGCAAAATTTTCAAATTATTTAGGTCTTTCTGTTTCTGAGTTTTCATGATAGATCTGGCAAAAAGCAGACAACAGAAACTATGCCACAGGCTGAATGTTGGGCTGCCTTCAAATTTTCTCTACCAGATTAAATAGTTTACCACCCTTAATGAAAAGTCTCTCTCACATTCTTAGGACATAGAAAAAAATGTAGACAAGTTATTTTCCAGAATGTAACACACATGGCCTCTACTCCATTTCCCAAGAGAATCCTTCTTCCCAACAATAAGCCACTTTTTACTGTCCATATTCTTATCAAGATTTTGGTCTCTAAACTCTGGCTGTAATCACCCATCAAGCTGTGTTTACAGAATTCTAGAGCTTCTCTAGCCAGCATCTCCAAACTTTTCCAAGCTCCTCTCACAAACCAGTTCCAAAGGTTTCTGAAACACATAGTCAGATACATTCACTGTAATGACCCTGCTCTTGTTACCTATTTCTCTATTTATCTCTCTCCCATTGGTGAGATAAACTATCAGACATCATTTTGCCATATGGTTTCAGAGGGGTCAGTCTATGCATGTTTGACTGGCTCTGAGGTCCAAACAGCACATTGTTGGGTAATAGCAGAAGAGACCTATCTAACCTATGACAGCCAGAAAACAGAGAGAAGGAAAAAACTAGGGAAAAGAATATACCCTCCCAGGTTACGCCCCATGATCTACTTCTTTGGACCAGATCTCAAATCCTAACAATGCATTCTGCTCTGAGATACAGCACCTCTGTGATCCAATCAGCTTTCGAAAGCCCTACCTTGGAATACATGAGACTTTGGGGGGACATTTTAGAGCCAAACCATAACAAGAAATGAATATATAAAATATTTTTATAAATGTGAGAAAGCCAGTGATACAGTGCTACTGGGGGATAGCCCAAACAGTCACTCAAATGCTCCAGTCTGTGCCTCTCTACTCTGATTCTCTCAGGGTGTTAGTTTTATTTTTTATCATTGATTCCATAACAATTTCATGAGCCTCTATCATATTCTAAGAGGCATAGAATTGAAATTAATTTATAATGTCTCATTTATTCAGTAACATGAATAAATGAGTTGTTCTACAAAAATGTAATTTATAGTTAACTGAAAATTAGTCTTTAAAGTTTCATTATTTAAAGTTCTATTATTATTTAACTCATGTTAATGCTGCAGATTCCAAAAACTTATGTAATAAAAATATCTTAGGAAGACCATTATGAATAATTATAAGAACTTAATACAAAATGTAATAATTTTAATATAAAGTATAATAAAACTTTAATAATTACTTTCTCCACATTAACTGGTCCAAAACTAACTTGCTTCAATTTGTTAGATCTATCGTTATCTCTTTTTCTGAGCCATGACATCAAACTACTTGCTCAATTCTGTGTGCATATTTCAGCTATATATATATGTATATATATATATGTATATATATACACATATATACATACATATATATGTGTATATATATGTGTATATATATACACATATATATACTCCTCTCATCCAGTTACATATTGACCATGGTAAAGACACTACTGCAAAAGATTACCTTTAATTTTTTGGACTTTAGCCCTAGGTTTAAAAAATAGGAAAATACATGGGACCTAAAAATATTTAAAACCATTGATCTTAAATTTCTTTCAAACAGGAGAAAACTGACCTATTTTGATGGATCCTGGATCCAAGAATTGGTTTATTATGGCAAAATCTAGTTGATATTCAAGTTTGACACAGTTTCATTCTATTGCTAGTCACCTAATCTACTTTTTCCTTTTTCTTCTCTTCTTATCTTCTAATATGTCTTCTCTCTTGCAGAGGACTACATTCACAGTGTGAAGGAGCCAGGGTTACTCATTTTGGCTCACATATTCATTTATTGTCTTTCAGCTAAACTAATATTCACCTAAAAAGCACAAGTCACATTACCTACTACTCATTTAGTAGAAAGTGATGGGAAGAATATATTTTACAATGTTCTGGGAATGAAATGTTGACATGTCCAAAAAGCAAAATATTATGTATCTTTTTCAAAAATGTATATTAGTAACATGTTTAAAAATCACAAGCTATCTGAAGAAGTTTCATGAGTGAAACATAGTGAATCACCAAGGGCTCATTCAGAAGGGAAGATTGTGAGTTAATAGAACTCACAATTGATAACAGAAAGCAATTGATAATGGAAATTTCAACATTACATAGTTGTGAGAAGAACTGAGATCTGATGATCCAGAATGAGGTTTAGAGGAACATGGAAGGAAAGAGTGTAAAAGCTGAGCTCATGGAGAGGTCCACAGTTCCCCCTGAATATGTAATTACTTTGTGGCGGACCAGAGTAGGCCTGGGTTTCCAGCTGCAAAGCAGAAGCAAAGTAAGGAAGAAAGAGGTATAGATTTGAGGAGAGTGAAAACAAATTGAAACATGTACAACTTTTTTACATATATCTGCTCACATCTGACCATGCAACAACTTTTAGAGAGTAAAAGGCACCACTTCAATTTAAAGTCATAACTCTCTTACTGGGGAAGGGGTTCTGAAAAGCCCAGTTCCTAATTAAACTAACATATCATAACACAAATTAACACACACAGTGTATTTATTGTGCTGATAGAGTTTTTTTCCAGATGGTCTTGTTATATAAAAGAATATTTTATCAGTTCGATCAAACAAGATGATCATTTGGAAGCACTCCTGTATTATAGTAAAAAAAATCTTAGTACTGAATTTGGTGGAAATTTTAGACTTTAACTCTACCTCAAAAAATAAAACACCAACCAACCAAACAAACAAAACCAGATTCAAATTCTATCCCAATGTCTCAGAGACCTGTATTGAATTATCTATCACATGATAGTCACAGAACCACAATTATTCTTCCTTTTTTTTTTAACAGACTTTGAAGTACTATATAGATTGAAAAACAGTCCTAGGTTATAATTCCTGTAGGTAAAATGACACAAACACCCAGAAAAGGAGATAAGAATGACCTTCATTTATTATGTTCTTCTAGTCACTGGAAGAATCAATCATGTCCCATAGCTGTACCTCCTGCAACACGCCAATCAATGCCTAGCAGTTTGTTTTACTAATGAACTGCACATTTATATGACCTTTAGTGTGTTCTCTGCTACTTGTGATCAAGGTGAGGTGCTGGGGAATCTACTTTTCCAAAATGAACCATAAGCAACAACAACATAAATGCACGAGGCATCTGCAATTCAGAAGTCAGAAATGAATGGTCAGTAAGTAAAAACTGAATATGCAAAAATAATGATGAGCATTGACTCTTGTTCCTGTTGGCTTAATTCCTGGAATTCAATACTATGTTAGGTGACTTACAAAGCACAGAAGTGTTCATTATGAAATTTTGGAGGGGGACCTATGATTCAGATTACTTTGTCAGGGAACCCCCAGTCCAGAGCCTGCTTTGTATAAGACACCCAAGTTATCTCTCATCATGAATATTCAGAGAAAAAAATAGAGCACTAAAAAAATATGGTTTTTCTCTCTTCATCAAAGGAAGGTAATATTAACACAGCAAACTGTGGGACAAACTGTAAAATAATCTCACATTGATATCTGACACATAAATAAGCAGAAGAGTTTCACGGGTTGTTTTAACATATCTTTAAGAAAGTATCACTACGTGGTGATGCCTAGAATATAATGTTTGATTATATTTGTGAGGGAAGAGATATCTTTTTATGATTTGAAACTACACATTTGTGTTGAAGATTGTTTAATAACTTTGGTGCTTTAATGAGTTGATTTTGAAAAAATTGTTCAAGACATAATGAGGAAACCTTTGCACCAGCAACAGATGTGAATTCAGAGAGGCCACCAGTAGTACTTGGTTAAAGCAGTGAATTCAAATGATGTTTAAATTGACATCCTCTAATAGGCTTCTTTAAAAGCCAATAGAGATGAAAATGCAGAAAAGAAATGTAATCTTAGCTGATATGCTAATTATTACCTGGTCATCAACATTATCATGTAAAAAAATGATCAGAAAGTGCTATCTAATTACCCTAACCTGAAAATCTAAAGCATTTTCAAAAAATAGAAGTAGACTGTGTCCCACAGACATCAGATTCTGTGTATCTCTATAGTTCTTAGTGTCAAGGTGCTGCTAAGCTGTTGGGAGCCTGCCCACTTGGCTAGAATGTGCATATGTGAACTTCTATACTAGGAAAACTATTCAATCTCTGAATGCAATCAAGTGACCATAAAAATGGAGATATACTTTACAGAATGATATGGCAGCCCCAAAGGAGGAGACAAGGCACTCTGAAAAACATGCCATTAAGATGCTAAAATATTTTAAAAATATGTATATGTCTATATGCATACACATAAGAATAACTGAAATGGTAAATAGAAACCCTGTGTGACTGTTCTGAAAGTCATCACAAGTCCTGGGAAGACAGGGCCTATTTAACTGTGGCAGGTTTTGAGGAATATTTAAACAAGAGTTCAGCAATGGATGAATTTAGAACCATAGAGGTTAAATTTCCCAAGACCTGTCAGAGGAAAAAGTAATCATGCTCCAGAAAGCCTTAGAGAAAAGTGTCACAGCCAAAAGAAGTCAGGCTAGACTCTCCCTTAATTAAGCACTTCCATTTATTTTTAGGCTGAAGAAAAATGCAGGACAGTTGATGGTTCTCCAGTAAAAAAACCTAATGAGATAGTGGGCAAAGGGCAAGCCATACTTAAGTATGGAAAGGAGAAACCAAACAGTGGTGAAAGTACTCAAGGAGTCAGTGGAACAATTGACTGAAAGGAACTTCAAAGAATCTAGCATAGAGACAGCACCATTCCACTTTGAAGAGATAATTTGTCTATTGCACTCTTTGAAAATCATTGAATCCCACCATTTTATTATGGTAGAGCCCACTTTTAGGTTTAAAAGATAAAAAGTTAGAAAGCTAATATTAGCCTGAAAACTTGCCTGAAAAACAAAATAAAAAGATCCACTGACTCACTTTTGACAAACTCTTGTTTTCAAAAGCTAGTAAGACCCTTCAAACACTATGGTACTGACCCAAGTGGTAGACATGTGTACTATATTCAAGACAATAGGATTGGGCAGTGGAAAGGTCGGTCTGCATAAACTTTGAAACCTTCCACTCAAGCATCAAAAAATAATGAAATAAATGTGTCTAACTCAGAATCATCGTAAAGATTGGGTAAAGGCTTCTAAAACAGTGACTGAACCAGCTTTTGTAATCCTCTGATTTGAGCTCCAATTGAGGATTTAGATATTAATCCACTGGTACAAGTGAATTGCAACTACCTCAAGATTGCTTTTAAGATAAAGGAACCAATCTGCTAGTGTCTGGGTTACATAAGCCCCCAACAAGAGAATTGTTCCAGTGCTACTAGGATCCTTGAGTCCACAACAATGTTGAACAGATGACTATCAAGGTAAAAGTAGTTTTGGAAGCAGCATTAGTATTCTCAAAGTAAAAGCACACCAGTCACCTTAAATCCATGCTCTTTGTAAAGTCCTCAGGTCTGGAAAAATGTCACATGTTCCAAATAAAAATACAAATTTTTCTTTGCCCATGGGCATCCTTCTAGCGGCATAGAACTCTGAAAGAGGGTATAGAGTTTTTAAGGGATGAGGTGAAGAGAACATACTGTAATCGCCAGACTGAACTTAGAGATAGATGTTAGCATATGGAGCAGGCAACACTCTCCACCCACACAGTTGTGTACATGTGTGTTTGTGTGTGTATGTGAGTTCACACCTAAAAGAGTCCAGCAAATTTAAATGTTACAGAAAGTACATAGAAAATTTGAAACATACTCTTAAATGTTATAGAAAGTTCAAAGAGCCCCTGCAATAGCACATCACATAGGTGTTCAGTCACAATTGTGATTTATATATGAGCCAGGGGGTACAAAAAGTGATTCCATTCATTTATTCTATAGTTCAATCAAGTCCCCTCCATAGATTGAATTGTTGCCCTTCTCCAAGTTCTTAGGTTAAAGCCCTAATCTCCAATGTGACTATCATCAGAAAATTAGTTTTAGGTAGTTTCTAAGGTCCAATAAGATAGTAAGGGTATGGTACTAATCCAGTAGGATTGAAAGCTTTATAAGAAGAGAAAAAGACACTTAAAGTGGCACATGCCTGTAATCTCAGCACTCTGAGAGGCTGAGACAAGAGGATTACAAATTCAAGCTCAGCATAAGAAATTTAGGGGCAACTTAGCAAGTCCCTGTCTCCAAAATTAAAAATTAAGAAGGGCTAGGAATGTAGTTCAGTAGAAAGGCCCAGGGTTCAATCCCTAGAACAGAGAGAGAGAGAGAGAGAGAGAGAGAGAGAGAGAGAGAGAGAGAGAGAGAGAACACCATATTTGAGAGAGAGAGAGAGAGAGAGAGAGAACACCATATTTTAGACATGGTATATTCATATGTGGATACATAGGAGTTACTACCATGTGTGTGTATGCATGCATGTGTGTGTGTGTGTGTGTGTGTTTTATGGGGTATCGAACCCAACACCTTAATCATGATAGACATTGAGGTACGCTACCACTGAGCCCCAGAACTTTTTTATTTTTAGATAAATTTTTGCTAAGTTGCCCAGCTGAGCAAGAACTTGGCAATCCTGCCTCAGTCTCCTGAGAAACTGGGATTACAGGTGTGCACTACCACCCTTGAAGACTTGCTGCTTTTTCAGTTGCATAATATCCTATTTTTTTCACCATTCCTATTTCTCAACCTTGAAGACCTATTTTTCTATGTGAGTTGATATATTCTATGTTCGGGAGTACTGGAAAGAATTTTCTCACTGAAGATGCTTAACAAAGGGGCTTGTATCTGCTTTCATCGGCATACTTATAAATCTTATTTCCCCACCATCATCAGATACACTGGCTCTAAAACACATATTCTAACTAAACTAACTGCCTTTATTTTATGGCATATTTCTTTCATTTTAAAATACTAAAGAAGTTAAAGAACTCTTAAATTTAAAAGGAAAACAAAACCCTGTCTTTAAAATCTGAGGAGTGAAATTGATGAAAATAAAAATAAAATAAACCTAATGTGAAACTATGTTTCTAAGGAAACTAAAAATTATTAAAAATGGGATTGATGACTTAGGCATTAAAATAATTGCTTCAGAAGTGGTCTTCCATGGCTCTGACTTCATGAAAACAAAAATCTAGACTTCTGTGGGCTCCGCTCATTAGTCCAAATTCATTAAAACAACACTGAGAAACTTTCTGAAAAGAATGAAATACTGTCTTCAAGTTGAGATTAATGAGGGACAGCATACATTTATAGGGTCTTGTATTTCTAATGAAGCTCCTATAGATGAAAAATTAGAGGAATGAGATATCCTTTTCCAAAGTTCTTTAAAAACAGGAGAGTTAGAAACTTCTCTTGACTCTTGAACATGTGATATGCTCAAGTGTTGACATTGTGTTGAAAAGCAGAAAGGAGGAGAAATGAATGTTCACTTTCTATGTTGAAAAAAGCAATAAATCATAGTGTTTGCATTTGCTGGCACTTCATTTCAGGGGCTTATTGGTAGGTTTAACATGTTTTTATGTGACAGCGGGTAGTAAGCATTCAAAAGTCCATAATGTTTCATATTTTGAGGAGCTGCTTTATGAATTCACTTTGGATTTATTCCATGAGGGATTTAACACCTTGCATTTGTGAAATGTTAACTTGTCTCAGACCTTAGTCAGCTAAAGAATTTAGCTCTAAAGGAAGAGTGGTTTTGTTTCCTATATAATACTAGACATCTGCTTGGCAAGTGAAATTTTTATTTTCATGATATCAAATGTATTAGATTTGTGTGTTTTGGTTTTAAAAACTTTTTCCTAAAAGAAATGGGGCCAGGTGACCTCAGTTTTAGCATTATAATCTCGGCTGACTTGAATTTATTAAACAATTAAAGATCTAAAGAACAATTTAAACTATGATAGAAATGTCTACAGTTGCTGTTACTTCATTTTTGGTGGTTTAATTGAATATGAAAATAATGCATTAACTATAAATACCCCCAAAATCATTATGTGATAAGCCCAAACAAAATCATGCAAATAAAATTGCCTAAGAAGACTGACAGGAAGCTCCTCATTAATCTGTTAGATGAAGTCTGCATGATTCAGGCTCAGGCCTTAATGCCATGACTATTAATTTCTGCTGTATGTCAAAGTATCTTCACTTTCTTGAAGTCAGCTAGACAGAACGGGGCTCTATCAGAGATGAGATTTTTCCCTCACCACTGGCTTACTCTCTGTCAAGGCATTATGGGTCTTATACTTTATGGGCCTGTAGAATAACTAACAATTATCGAGGGACTATGTTAGAACAACTTGCTCAAGTAGCTTAGCATTTTAAAGAGTTTTTCTTCAAATACATCCAAGATCCTTCAAGCATAATTTTGTTACATAGGTTGAATTTTTATATCCTTAAAACTCAATGGCTGATGTCCCCCCAAAATCTGATGAACTGAATAGGAAAACATATAAAAATATTCATACCATAAGTATGACTTTGAAAACTATCAAACTATGTCAGAGTACTTGGAAATTGAGGCCTGATGAACTGGTAATGAATAAATTTTTCACAATATGACAATCTACATACATTTTGATCTCCCTTTTTTGTGTTTCTCTTCTTCTATGCTTTATGAGTTAGGTAAATTCCACTAGTATCCTTTAACATTATCCCCAATATCTCCAACCTCTAAAACACTGTATAAGATGCTTTATGAAGACTGCTATTCTTTTGATGAACTTCAGGCTTCTTCTCCTTTTCAGAGTTCTTGTCCTATCCAAAAAAGGAAAACAAATTACACATAGTTTAAAAACTTTCTTTTAAAATTCTTGTGTTCTTTAAGTTTGGGAGAAATAAAAACTTGTGCTGAGATTCATTTCTAGAGCCTGCTAGCAAAGGTAAGTCAAAATATTGCAGTTTGTTGCATGTAGATGACACATGCTATAAAGGCAGAAATAGGAAGGATTAGGAACACTGCTCTGCAGCCCACAGATGTCAACAACAACTAAACACATACAAGAGACTTCCATGGGCTTTAATGAGCACACTTGTTCTAAACAAACCTGTCTTCTGCCTATTATGATGATGTCATGATGAATGCATGCAGTCTACACTCAAACTGCAAAAGACTGATCCTTGTTAGAATGCTCAGAGAATGATGGAATATTAAAATTACAGTAATCACTGTCCACTGTTACCTGCTTTAGTTTTCTCTACAGTGTTTACCCTTTTGTGTTCAGACCACGCATGTGGAGAAAGATGGTCCAGACTATGAGCTATCCGGACCACTTGCTAATAGAAAAATTAAGAATTCTTTGGTCTGATTCCTCTCCTCTCCTTTCCCCTTTTTCCCATGAAATTCCATCAATTTTTCTGCATTTAAAAAAATTTGCCTTAATTCTTTCTTTCTCTTTTGCTTAACTTCCAACATGAGCCATCATTTATGCTCTATCAGTGATTCTGCGTAAACTCTCTGCAAGGTCTCTGGGATGGGCAAGAGGAAAGGGAAAGGGCTTTCTGATCTACCATCATAGTGTAGACCATGTAGAATGTCCACGTGTTATGGGTAGACTATAAAGACAAATCAAAATATTCACAAATAGACAACTACCCTCTCTCTAGCTTCTCTTCTACAGTGTTATTATCCTAAAACAGTATCTCATTTTTCATATTAGCTATATTATAAATTCCCCATTATCAATTGGTGTCGGACACAGATAAGGATAGAAAAAAATATAAAAGGTAACAACTCTCAATTTCCTATGCAATATGTTTAGTTAGAACTTTATAACTAATCATTAATGGAATTATTTAATTTATTTGTACATGAATCCCATGTTCCTGAGACTACTAAAATTTCTACTAATTATGCTATATAATGTTACTGTATATCTGTTTCAATACTTCTTTCAAAGTGATTTTCCAAAATAAAAACCCACTGCATATATTCCTCCTTTGTTCTTTCAAATGTAGGCAATAATGATGTCCCAATCTGTTTTTACTACTTTGTGTTCACTGGTATTATTTCTAATTTCCCATTTTTGATGAGGACATGGGGTGTGGTTTGACGCTGCTTTTGTGTTCATGGTACGGTGTATTCTAGATGTCCCCCTAAAGCTTTATACTTTCATAGGTGGAGCTTTTGGAAGATGATTGAACCATAGTGGCATAATATTCATGAGTGGATTAATCCACTGATGAGCTTATAGCTAAACGTGATTTGGGAGTGAAGCCTGATCAGAGTAAGTAGGTCCTTGGAGGCTTGGCCTGGAAAGATATATCTCCCTCCCTCCTCCCTTGATCCTTCTTTCTGCTTCCTGACTTCCATGCCAAAGCCAGCCTCCTCTGCCATGCCCTCTTTCATGCTGCACTGCCTTGGACCCAGCTAACTATGGACTGAAATTTCTACAAACTGTGAGCCAAAAAAACCTCTCCTCCTTTAAATTGTAGGTGTCAGGTATTGTGTCTCTGCAAAAAGAAAGTAACTAAGACAACTCATATTTGTTTCAATAATCCAGTTCAACTGTTACATTATTTTGCCATTCTATTTTGAAGAAATGAAACACTGAACATTTTTGATGACTCTAATGTATACATGCCACTCCCAATTATGTAAAATTCTTTTCTTCCTAGTTTACATTATTGATTATACATTTTGATCCTCATTTACACTTTCAGTTTCTCACACCAATGAAACTATTTAGTATTTACACATGTGTGTCCTATTTATTTCACTTAAGAGTACGGCCTCAATGTGCGTAGGAAAGGGTAGAGGGGTTGAAGGGAGGGCAGGGGAATGGGGAAAAAAAACCCAAGATATATCATGTAAAGTTACAAATTCCCAATGATGAATGTCATCATATTGTATACCTAAAATGTGTCAATAAACTTAATGAATTAAAAAATTATGCAAAATTCTCAAGAGAATAATTACTAGATAATTTTTTATGGAAACTAGTCATTACAAAACCAAAGCAAATGAGGAGAAAGTATCACCAAGTTAAATGTGTAAACATAGTTTATGTCATGCTATTTCTATAAACAAATAAGTATGTTAATAAAATAGCTTATTTAAGGAGGTGAGGGAAGAGAAAGTCAGAGAAGAGAAGCAGGAAAAGAGACTGAGAGTTAAAAATATAGGCTAAATGGTGAAAAGAAAGAATAAAATGCAAACAGGAAGGAATGAAGGAAGAGGGCAAAAGGGAGGAGAAGGATGGAAGAAGTGAAGAGAAAAGGAAGGAGAAAGGGAGCCAGGGAAAGAGGTTCTTTTCCCCTGGGAACCATTTGGTGTTCTCTCTCCACTTAGCCCACTCTACCTGTCCCTCCAGCTCCCTCTGCACATCTGTCTTGAGCCTCCCACTCAAACCAATTGCATGTGCTCAGTTCTCTCCTCTTCCAGGACTTTATACATGCTGTTTCTTTGGATTGCCTTTCCCCAGACATAATGGATTGTGTCAGTATTTATTTTCCCTGAGCATTGGTGTTAAATTTTGTATTCATGTTTATGCCAAATAATTTTTAGAATAAATGTCTTTATATAGAAATATCAGTAACCTCACATATCACCAAGACCAAGAACAAAAGTCTATCTTATTATTTATCCAAAGTCAGAAAAAAAAAATAATTTGAAGAACACAGAGCAGGGGCCATCTGATCCACATTCAGCAGAGTGTGCTCCCTCCAGCTCCTCAAACTGGAATAGTTTCCTATTTTTCTCACTCTTCTATGTTAAAGGCTGCCCTGGACTTTGCAAGCTCAAGTTAAAGTGCTTCATCATCTTCTCTTCTTTCTAATTAATGCTTTTTCCTATAATTGTGTGCTTTAGTTTTTAATTCCATTATGACTAAAACCAAGGACCCATGCTAGCTTGTGACAGATTATGGTGCCTAATATGGGGCTCATCTTGCCTGGTATAAGATTCACCAGGATCTTGTAATTGACAACCACCATGAACCAAGACAATCATTTCACACCTAAAGGCATGAGGATTCCAGAGTTACAAAACCAGGACTGAGCTAATGACTAGCCCATCAGCTAATCCTTAAACTTAGCTTCATGCCTTCCTGAGCCAAGAGGCCACAACCTTCATCATAGTATAGCCCCTCCAGATAGTCAAATTAGAGTCCTTTGCTGTTTTTCTTACTTTCCTTTTTAAAGGGTGGCCTGATCTTGTCAGCTTTCCAAGCTAAAGTCTCTTACCATTTTCCTTTACTTTCTAATTAAAGCTTGAGAGAGAGAGAGAGAGAGAGAGAAAAAAGAAGAGAGAAAAAAATGAAGGACAGAGAGGGGAAGAAAGAGAGGAAGGAAGGAAGGAAAAAAGGAAGGGAGGGAAAGAGAAAGGGAAACAGAGCAGGAAGAAACTACAGAAATGATGAGAGCTGTGGTGAGTCTCAACAGGAAGAAGGTGAGAGCCTATAAGGCCTCAAGAGAGGAAAACCTGGTAGTTGATCCAATGGGAATGTGGCCAGTGAGGAAGGATCATCAGGCCAAGTTGTCCATCTCAGTGTAGGTGCACTGCTCAGAAATGCTTTCCTGTCGTGGCCAGATAGTTTTGTTTATTTGTTTAATTTTTTGGTGTCAGGGATAGAACTCAAGACCTAGGGCTTGTGAGGCAGGTGGCAGCACCACTGAGCTAAATCCCCAGACCAGGTTTTGTTTATATTCATGGAATTTTGGACAGTGTTAACAATAAAAAATTAGGACAAATGATACTTTGAGCTTTCATACCCCAATGTCATTTAACATTTAATTAAAAATACCATTTTATTCAGATTGCTCAGCCACCCAACAATCTTCTTCTTATGACATAGGTCCCAATGTATGTTGAAGTATAGGAAGAAAATATTTGGGCACCCAGGAGCAAGCCTTCACAGTTGCATTACTGTTATACATCACCGATATTTTGAGCACGTTGTAATATAATAATCTTAATTATAAGTCCATACCTAAGGTATACACCCATTTTCTTCCTCATTTGCCATTTGACTTTACCTTCTCATAAGCAAATAATCTGTCTTTTGCTTTTAACACTCCTTCAGGGGCATGTGAGAATTCTAATATAGTAAAGTAACATATCTACTTAGAATTACTGAAACACTTGAAAATCAAGTATGTTTAAAACATAACTAATTCACTTATGTGAGTTTCTACCACTATCAATAGCCTTTGGACTTTTTCTGCATGATTTTGATCAGTTTATTATTTTCTTTCCAGTAGTTCAAAGTAGAAAAGGTTTGTTGGTATTCCTTCCTACCCATCTCTTTTGCATCCTTCTCTTATCCATTCCTCCTGTTCCTACCTTAGAATAAGCTTTCATCATTTCTTATTTAGAGAGTTTGAATGAAAGTTGATTAAAGCCATCAGTTCAAGCAGACTCACATTAATGTAAGATGCAAAGAACATCTATGATTCAAAGAAGGAATGATAAAAATTACTCTCTGGTTTTATTTATTCATCCATTCACATAACAAATGCATCCAAGTGCCTACTCTAAAAAGGTGTGGTACTGACCAATGGGAATGTATCAGTGACAGGTCCTTTCTTTTCCTCTCTTCAGAGAGCTTAAATCCTACTTAAGAAGGATATATGATTAAAAAAAAATAAAAGCCATTCATGGTGGTGTATGCCTATAATTCTAGCACTTGAGAGGTTAAGACAAGAAGATCTCCATGAGTTTGAGGTCAGCCTGGGCTCCATAGTGAGTTTAAGGCCAGCCTGAACTACAAAGCAAAACCTTATTTAAAAAAAAAATGCTTACAGATTGTGATAATGGCTAATTAGAAAAAAACCTGGTACTATATTTGAAACCTGGATGAGGAGAAAACATAGAAACAAATGACCAAGATTCTCTCACTGGCCAAACTCTACACAGGTTTCCCTGGATTCCTTCAACTACACCTGAATTTTGGACTTCTATAATCATCTGTGCATTGTCTAGTATTAGCAAGAATCCTGTTAAGTCAGTTAAGCCAGAAGCTCTCATCCTCAACATCTAATTTTCTTTCATACCTTCATGGGTTCTTCATGCTTCACTCCCATCCCCTGAATATATCTGAACATCCTGGCTTACCTTTAACAAGAATCCTGCTTGTTGAGTTAAACAAGGATCCTCCTTTTTCCATGATATTTTGTCCTAGAAATTTTCCTCCCACTGATGTTCTCTCTGCTCCTTGACTATAAATTCCTATTTGCCTATTTCATATTCTAAGTGGAGTCCAATCTCTTTCCTCTATTGCAGAATCCCATTTCAGTGGTCCCTATACTTATCATAATAGTCCACCCATTGGACAAAATCTTCTTTACTAGTTTAATATTCAGAGTAATATTTTTCTACAAGACAAACAATTTTGAGGCATATTTGAATTAGGCACTCTGCTACTTCATTAGAGGTGTCTCCCGACTACTCAATAGCTTATAAATCATACTGTCATCACATATGGAAGCAGCTCAGTATGCTCATGCTGTCTTTTGCAAAACCTCTCATGTCCCCTAGCACTGTACATCACTTCAATAGATACTCTTACTCTGTCATAGTCTATTTCTTGTGTACTTTTGAATTTTAAAAAATAAACCTAATTAATTTAGTACTTAAAAGACTCTAACATAAGAAACTTAATTTCATAATCATATTATGTCATGGTCAAAGAAGTCCATAGGCATATGTGAGATAAAAAGTTAATTGCTTTCTGATTCACATATATTCTCATAAAACTACTGAACAGCCTTTGGTCTAATTTCACAGAATAGCATATTTGAGAACTAACACTTTTGATTATTAAACAATATATTTAAAATAAAACCATGAGTTTAGAAGAAGTTAGTTTAAAGATTTATCATTAAATGCCAGCTATAAATTTTAATAATCTATTGTGTATAACAGTGAGGAAAAAAGTAAATTATGAACTTAAAAAGTCAAGTACATTATGAATTTTTAAATACAGTCTATTTCTCAGGCTTAGTGTAGGCTTAAATTCAAGTGAATGGCACTGCAGTTTCCAATATCTAAAAGATATAAATATTTCCAAAATATAACATAGAAGAAGTTTAAAAAATCTACTTTCATTGTAACTTTTTCTTAATTTTAAGGGAAAAGGTAATATTTGACCAATGAAGTTCAAGGGCCAAATTCATGTTAGAATGACTGGTTAATAAAAGTTTACATCAACCTCTTTTATGTCTAAGTGGCTCTTTAACACTCAGAGATTTAAGTGTTGTATTTAGAAAACGAAAGGAAAGAACTTTAAAAGGTGTTAACTTCATCTTGTGCCATAAAAGAAGAGATGTTTAATTAAGCCAATAGTAGTTCTTGGGTGGTTTTCAGTTTAGTTTTATACCTTTGAGATGAAAGAGAACGTACAAAATTATGTACAAAGTACCTTTTAGAAACTTTGGAAAGGTCAAGGAGAAAATAGCTGGATTTCAAAAGCTGAACTTTCCAAGGTTTTTCTCTGATTTTTCTAAAACAAGATAGCCTCCTCCTCCTCTTAATAGTTCTTCAAGGCCCTTTTGGTAGCCAAAATCTTTGTTCTTTTTTTTTTTAAGCAGCTTTGTAACAGAAGAACTAAAAATTAATTATGGCTATGGAACTTTTATACAGAAGAGTTTAAAAAGCACAAACGTAAAGAAGGGAAAAGATGAGGGCCCATTTATCTTATATTGACAGGACTAGCTTCAAACGATGACCTTGAATTATAATCATCCTAATGAGCTCAAAATATTTCACTTTAACAAGTGAAACTATAATCAAATCAGTTTCTGAAAGCTCTACTAATGAGCATTTCCTTTGATGAAAACATGGTTAACTGTCTTAGTCTGCAGGAGGTGCACTACAGTAAGGGGCCAGCTCCTGACAACTCATTAGCTGACCTGGGGAGAGAGTCATTTGAATGCTTTTGATAAAAATTTCAAGGCTTTTTTTTAAAACTTAAATTACAATTTATGCCCTTTTATAAATAGTGTAATTTTTCTAAGTTGGGGGAAACTAGTGAGAAGACTTCAAAGCTGTGAAACAAAGTTTGTTTACTACATTTGGTTTGTTGGATTGTCAGAAGGAGAAAGGCAAAATATGTTTAATAAGCAACTGTTAACTGAGGGACAATCCATACATTGTATTCTGGGAGCCAGTATTTTTATGAGTTGGTATGATGTTAAATGAACTTTGCAAACTACATTTCATGAGATTTAGGACTGAAAATTGGAAGCCACTATTACTATTAATGTGAGGAAATTCTTCCAATATTACTTTCTTCATAAAAAAATCAATCAATTTAATATAGCAAAATAAGCTTAAATGAAAGCCAACTTCAGAAATGTGATTTACTTTTATTTCCATTAATCCTCAAAAATCTATCCCAATTAGAATTATTATAACTACCATTCTGCTCTATTTAGCATCAAGAAACAATGTGTGTGTGTGTGTGTGTGTGTGTGTGTGTGTGTGTAGAGCAGAGCAGACTTGCTGTCAAAGCAGAATATAAAACAGAACAGTTCTGCTGCTTTAAGTGCCATGGGAAGACAAGTCATAGCTGCTTCAGAGGGCCCATTCCTTGTCTCCTCCCTCCCACAAGCTTTTCTTTGTGTTTTTGAGAAGTGTTCTACTTTCTTTGTATTTGTTATATTTTCTCCCTGTGTTCTGCAAGGCAAACCACTGAGAGGTTTGTGTCATAGGCGCATAATACACTGTTCTCAGCTTGTCAAGTGTTTAACCCCTCCCAGGGGGTTGGGTTGAGAAAAAAATATTTCTAGTGTTTTGGAAGACAAGCTATTGGAAACAGATTGAACATCAACATTTATTTATTTATTTAGCAGATCCTCAGGGACTTGCACATTCTAGGCAAGTACTATACCACTGAGCTACGCTTACAGCCCAAAGGTTTTATTTTACTTCTCAAAACTATCTCCCCCTTTTTCCTAGCAGCATTAGTAAGACTTCCAGACATAAAATAGAAAAAAATATTTATTTTTACCCCAGTGTATATGTGTGTGTGCATGTAAAATATGTATAGTAGATTCTTGTTATGTGTAGGAACTTTATAAATCCACTATGGACATTTAAATAGCAAACATTCAGTACTGATTTAGTATAAGAAAAACTGTAGTGTTAGATTCTTGCAAAGTTTTGGTCATGACATTTGTGTTAGCTGATTACTATATAACTTAGTTTTATGTGATATAAAAGCATCTCATTTAATACACATTGTTATTATCTTAACATTGAGCTCATGACCATGTGAAGAAAAAACTTAGATCTGCTAAAATGATAAGCAAAACTTTATTGAAGATATTACACAGGAGTACTGTAGTGGAGAGAAACACCTCAATAAGTACAAGTGAAACTTACAGCCAATGAATGAGAAGGTGAAGAGGAGAGTGGATATTGCTTAGAAAATAACTAAGAACAGATCTAGAACACAGAAGGATTCTTGCTACACTGGATTCACAGTGTCATTGGAGAGATTTGAGGAGATTCTTTTCTCTTGGCACAGAAAAGAACTTCAGAATGTGTCAGCGAGAGGTACAGAAATGTTTTATTTGGCAGAATTAAAGAAGCACACACTCAGAGAAAATAGAGTGTGGGCCCTCCAGTGAAGGAGACACATTATTTCTGGACCTGTGAATATTTATGTGCTTTCAGGGTGAGAATCTGTGGAATTTGTGAATCTATAGAAATCAGGGTCAATTTATAGTTGAAAAATAGCCCATTTATAGGCAAAAGTCCTATGGCCATGGCCTAATCTATAACATTTTTTAAGATGGGCGACCTAAGATATTTTGTCTAAAAACAGTCTTTGAACCCTTTGAATCTATTTCTCTGTGTTAAGGTGATGTTGCTGTCCTTATCTTATCAACTAGATTAATTTATGGACTTACAGTGCCTTGAAGGAATTTGGGTGTGATGATGAATTGGAAGGAGATAACAACAGGAGAAAAGTCTAAGGTGAAGATATGGAGTACAGATATGGATAATTTGGGGTAGGTCATATACATCATAGATGGGAGATGAGGAACTTGATCAGATATCAAAGGCAGGAGGATTCTTCTTAAAATGACCTAATTGAAGTCTTTGCTAGGATTGGTTTGAGTAGGCCAATGACAAGACAGAACCCAGATTGAAGACAGTTTTAAAAAATGCTTACAATCCTGACTAATGTTTGGTCAAAGCAACAGCTCTCTAACTCCCAATTGAATGAGGTTCACCTAATGTCTCCATAAGTGATAACATGGCCTTCTCCTATTTAGGAATGCGGGACAGACAGCTCCTCACCACTATGCTTAGTACCATTTTAAGCAGCAAAATAACCAACAAAGACACAGAAATATGAGAAACGCTGCAAAATTGACCCATCATGAAAAGGAGACTTATTTATAATGTGTCAGCTGGGAAAAAGAAGCAGAATTTTGTATCTTGGCTGATAAATTATTCTTTTGGTGATGTAAGTATTTCACTGCTTTGCAGAAAATATGCATAAATAACTATAAAAGCATATGGGTATGGAATTGAAGTTACCAATAAATTTAACTGGTAAGACAATTTGCAAATGATGAAGATTGTCTATGCAGTACATATCGACATATATATATCTATCTGAAGAATGTTAGTAATTTTAACTAAGTAATATCTAGGTATTTTAAAAAAGAGATTAAGATTTAATTTCTGCATTTTTTTCCATTGGTAGATAAGGGAATATCACTTCCTGAAATACTAGGAAATTCAATCCATTATAAGTTAAGCAACTAAATTTCATGGTTAGCCTGATAATTCCATACTTAATTTAAGAATATGCTAAATTTGGCTTCTATTTGACAAAAGTTCCTAAGTCAAAAATATCTCTAATCACTTGCTTAATAAATTCCTACAATTTTAGTCAGTGCTACCAAGTCAGCAAAGTAAAAATTAATAAATGCCTTAAAGGCAAGATTGATATTTAAGGATTCTATCCAATGTGCTTCTGTCTCTAGCAGTGATAATTTGAGATTCTGAGATTGAGTAGTGGCCTAGAACTAAGGAGAGCACCCTCACCACCCTGCACTCCTTGGCCATGTTTTAGGAGGATGATCCTGTTCTTTTAGTCTCAGAAGGCTTCTTTCATTAGTCTCTCCCTGTCAGTATACCCTGTGAGTTGTGGGTAGGGGCTTTACTCCTTCAGTCTGTCAAACTGAAGGGAGAAGTAGAGGTGGCCTTTTCTGGAGACAGGTATTTAATCAGGCAAAAGTCAATACCTTCCAATAGACCTGCCATGGCTCCTCTGGGGCAGTACACATGGCTGCTCAGATGCTTACACCGTAGATGTGCCCTTTCCTTCTCTGAACAAGAGCTTACCATGAGGCTGTAGATTTATTTTGTTTTGTTTTGGTTTGATTTTGATTTTGTGACAGAGCCTTGCTATGTAGCCCTGTCTGCCATTCACTATGTAGCCCAAGCTGGCTTCAAACTCCTGGCAACCCTCCTACCTCCCAAGTGCTGGGATTACGGGCATGTGCCCCTATGCCCAGTTTAGGGTTTAGATTTTAAAATCTGGTTCCAATTGGTCCAAAAAACCTTTTACCCTAAGCTTTAGCTTCCTTACAAGACATCTGAGTAGTTTTATCATTCCTCCAATTACTCCAGCCCTCAGCTGCATTGATTCAACTCCATGAGAAGTTTTCTCCTTAGCAGGAATCCAAGCAACTTTTGCAATCATAGAAGAGTCACAGAATTTGACATCTCCATTTTTACTGTCAGCAGCTTGGATTTTCTCTCACAAGGGAAATAGTGCCTAAACTTGCTGTGCAGGGGTGAATTAAAGTAATTTATGGACAAAGATGTTCATAAGGAAAAGGAACAGGGCTCTTGCAGAGACTAGAGTGGTTATGGCTTATATCTAGATGTTCCCCCAAAGCTTCATGCACTCACAGATGTTGCTTTTGAGAAGTGACTGGATTAGTCCACTGATTGGTTTAGCATAGTCCTGGGTATGTGTAGTGGGAAGGTCCACCTTGGGTGTGGGTGGCACCAATCAATAGGCTTGTAGCCTGAATGGGATAAAAAAAGGAAAGGAAGGTTCACTGCTTGCTGCCTCCTATACTGTATATTATTTTCAATATACCTCCACCACATCTAAACCATTCCATGCTACTTTTAATGCTTCCCAATCTGATGGATGAGAGATGTCATTCTCTTTTGATTTCTATTAATGAGTTTAAACATAATTTAACGTATGTATCATTCATTTTTATTTGCTTTCTTTGAATTACTACTCATGTCCATTGTCCTTTTATTTCTGATGGAGTACTTGATTTTTCAAAACTTAGTAGAATTTTGTTAATCATTGAGAATCACAACACTTTTATAAATCACCCAGAGAGAGATAGGTTTTCTCTTCTAATATTTACCTATTTATTACAGTAAACAATCTTTATTACAGCTTTTTAATTTAAAAAATTCCCAGTAATGGAGATGAATCCAGGCCCTTCCCACTGGAATATGGCCTCTGTCTTTTTTATCTTTATGCTGAGCCTGGGTTCCACTAAGATGTTAAGTTGCTCAGGCTGGCCTTGAATTTATGATCCTCCTGCTTCAACCTCCCAGAGCACTGGAATATCAGGCATGTTCTACCATGCTCTGCTAACAATCTTTATTATAATAAAATAGGAGAAGAATTGATTACTCTGCTTCACTCTATATTTTTAAATGTGGATTGAATCAAGTGTTTTCACACTGTGTTACATTCCCAAGCCTTTTATGAAATTTATTTTGAGACAAGGTCTTGCTAGGTTTCTAAGGTGCCTAAACTGAGTTTGAATTTGCCTTTCTCCTGCCTCAGCCTCCTAGAGTCCTGGGACTACAGGGATGTGCCACCATGCCCAGCTCCACATGATTTTTCAAGTTGTCTTATTCTATTTTTTAAGCCATGATTTTTATGATATACTCAATAGTTAAATTCAAAGTTATTAACTCTATTTTTCTAGAATTATACCAAGTTATCATCTCTCTTCTAAAATAAACAAATAAAGCATTTTAAAATGTGAGCTTTTACAAGATATCATCATTCTTTTCTACGTTAGGTGTACCCAATTTCTTAATCACCATGGTTTCCAGCCTTCAACATTCTAGACACCCTCTAGGTGTAATCCACCTTTTCAGTACCTCTTAAAATGTAGCCTACAGAACTGACTATAATATTCAAGACACAGTCCGAAGAGTTCAGATTATAGAAAGACTATTACCACCCTTAAACTTGAGTCTGCAGTTTAAGAATGCATTAACTTTTTAAAGCATCTGTTAACACCATATTTGCTCACATTGACGAAGTACTCAAATAAAACCACAGGAATTTTGTCATAAAACTCTTTATCCTGTAAATATGCAGTAGACAAGACTTTACAATAGCCCAGTAAAATTTCATTTTTTTAGTTTCAACTCATAGTTTCCACCTGGAAACATCATTTTAGCCATCTAAACTAATAGCCATCCTTTCTAGCTTTGCAAAGCCTGAAAAAGTGATAAGCATTTCTTTATTGGTCATTTTCACTACTGATCAAGCTACTGAGCCAGAAGCCAAGTGGAGAGTCAGGTTACAGAGATCGCCACAGTTTGTGTCAGTCCATTATGACTAAATACCTTTTGGACAGTTGCTAATTGGTTTAGGATAAGAAATCTACTCACATTTCTTCATATTTTCTTTAAGAATGTTAATAGATTCTTTGTGGATTATCTCACATAAATATAGACACATATTTATTTGGCCTTCCTTAGCTTTTACTCTTGAAGAACTGGTACATGATACACTGCTATGTGTAAAGGAATGGGATAAAGTACCGCTCGGGTTATCTTCGTCTCTGTTAACCTGAACTCCCAATTCTATTTGTTCAAATTAACTACAATGAGAACTTTATTATATTCTAAATTCCATTTAAATAAACCAACTTTAGTTGTACACTTCTCTCATTTAAAGTACATGAGACACAATCACTACTGCAATGGCCAGTAGTGTGTAGCTAAATGCACAGATCCTAGAACCAAAGATGCCTGGATTCCAAGCCTAGCTCTGTCACTTAATATTATGTATCCCTGAGCAAATTTCACAAACAGGTTGTGTCTTTGTTATTTTATATATAAAACGATGATAATGGTCTTCCTCAACAGAACTGAATGTGTTAATATATTTAAAACTCTAAACTCTAACAATTGCTGACACCTTATACACACTAAGGGTAATTACTAATATTATTATGACACTGTAAAGCAGTAATTTTGATGTGTTAGCATTGTTTTAAATTAATTTGGTCTGTTCCTCAAAGCAATGCATTTATTACTTCCCTCTAAGACTTACTAAGATTTCTATATTCTAATACTTCTATTTATTCAGAGAAGTAGTATATAAGAGTTTACCATTATTACTATTCTTTTTATGAAGCTAAAATGTTTTCAGGGCAACACATACACACTACCGTAAAGCAGTTTTGAGGGCCATTGGGTGCTGGTGAGAGAATCTATCTGGGGCTCTGAACATTCAAAGGGCAGGTGGAAACTGATATACCATCCGCATACTTCCTACAGCCCTCTGTGGCAATACTACAATTCAGGGATCAAATCTCTGGAGCACAGTTTCCTCAGAGCCTGTCTCTGGAAAATGTTCTCTAGCGTATCTGTTCACCTGGCCCAACTACCCTTTCTCTGGTCTTTACTTTCAGTCATTCCACTTCAGACACTTAGCAATTCTGGTATCAGCCCCATTTCCAAGATTATCTACCTGGAACATACAACTTTCTGTTTCCCCTTTCCTCTTTCTCAAAATCCTGCCAGTCCCTTTACCTCACATTACAACCAAGACTAGTTTTGCTCAATATTGAAAATTTCACTCCTGGAGATGGCAACTTGAACTTGACTTAAGTGGAAAAATGAGCCTAATAGCCACATGTCAGCAAAGGGTTCCTTTGACTCTTAGGAATAAAGAAAAACAAATGAAGTAAGAATAGATGTTAGTCTGACAGTGTGAACCATTTCTACATTTATTCATCTTGTATTCATTGAGCAATAAGCATTATATGGCAGAACCACAGCACTAGAAGCCATCTAGTGCCAGCTCAGAAGAAAACTGAATACAATGAGGGAGACCAATGCACTTAATGATATCATAATAGCATGACAAATGTCATAAAAGCAAAGAAAATTGAAAAAAATAATGTGTGTGGTGTCTTAGCAAAATTATCTTAATTAACCAAAACAAATGAGTATATTCATTAGGTGGACAGACAAATCAACCCAAAGGAACCAAATCTGTTCTCTAACTGAGACCCCTGGCCCTCAAAATGTGGTCTCCAGAACAACACTATTTATATCAACCAAGAGCAAAATCCCAGGTCCTACTGGAGACCTACTATATCTGAATCTGACATGGATTAAGTTCCCTGATGATCCTTGGACACATTAAAATTTGACAAGTGCTGCTCTAAGGTAAATCTTGGCTCTCCAAAACCAGCTGCTGGAGAGAGAGTGAATTGGTACCTGTTTAGGGGTATAGAAGATGTTCATTAGGTAACTCAGAAAGTGTTTGCTGACTGAGTAAATGACTGAATGGCTAAAGGAATGAATAAAAGCACTAAAGAGTAGGGTTATATGTGTAATGTTTTTCCAAGCATGAAGGAGGGAAGAGAGAAGTAAGTATGGTAATAACTAATGGAAAGTCAGTCATTTTAAACAATAGTTTAATATTTTCAACTAAATTAAGAACAAACATCAAACAGAAACCATTTGGTGCAGTAGATTTGCATTCAAATTTTATCTTACTCTATTTCTGTATAAGAACTAAAATTTGGAGCAATACTTTTAAGTCTTATCATCTCTAAGCTGAATTACTTTAACATTGTAAGTTTATGCTAGAAAAAGATATGAGCATTTCTTATTTCCTAGTCCTCTAAATCAGTAGAATGGGATTTAAGGTGGTAACAAATACCCAAATATGCAGTGTGTTCTAAAACTACACAGGAGGAAATAGACCTATATCAGAATGCCACAGAGCCTTGAGCAGCCACACTGCAGTGATCTGTGCTAAAATAGGGACAATTCCACTATGAAGTAAATTTTAATTATTTCATATGCTAAAACATAAAATGGGAAGAAACATAAAGCTTTTAGCAAAGAAAATCAATGTTTCTGAATAAACATAGGGAAGCTTTCAGAATTAATTGTTTGATTATAGTTAGGAGATGGTAACTTTTAGAGGCACGGAGTTCTATTGAAAGTCTGATTTTATTTGCATACATTAGTATGAACATGATGCCTGAAACTCTAGAAAAGGTTACTTCATATTTCTAAAATGTAAAATATCTTAAACTTTTCCTCAAACATAATTGCTGAACTCCTTACACCATAACTCAGTTAAATTGCATCCTTATTTTTAGAGCCACACAAAAATGGAAAGAATACTATCATGCACTTCAAAAACACCTCACAATAAAAATGTGAAATAGCCAAAATTTTAGCAAAAAATACAAAGATATTTTTAGTTTTTCAGCAAACTGAAATTGGAAGCTGTTCCCATTGACACTTGCATCTTTAATCCAAAGGTAGAACTTTAAAAGAATGCCATATGATTAGACGAGGACAAAAGTTTAGCTCACTGTTAAAAAAAAAAAAAAGAAAGAACTTGTACAGAATCAAAATTATGATTATCTGATTTGGCTGAGATTTACATGGAGGAGGGGTATTTCACACAAAAATGACTGTGATACTCTGAAATGCATTCAAATATTGACTTTTGTCAAAATAGACTCTGAGCTTTCTTCTTATTCTTGGATGAATGCTACATCTAGAACATAGGCTGAACATTATGTGCATATATTCTAGTTAGAAAAGCCATAGTTTGTCTCTGCATGTGCCACACAGAATCATTGTTCTTATTTATTAAAAATGCATTACTTCTGCATTCTCAGTCTTCATGATTTGTTTTGACTAAAGAGATACACAGCATATTAAGTAATGAGTTACTTTCTCACTGATTTTTTAATTCATTAATTTTATTGGTACATTTTAAGTATACAATATGCTGAAGTTCATTATTAGGAATTTGTAGCTTTATATAATATATCTTGGTTCTCATTTTTTCCCCATTCCCCTGATCTCCCTTCAACCCCTCTACCCCTTCCTATTTACAAAGACTTTGTTTACATTTTTTTCCTTTTCTCATATTTATTCCTTTTCCTTCTTTCCTTTCCCCTACCCCTCCCACTTCCTGATTTTACTTCTCTCTCCTTGTCTCAATTATGAATGAAGGGCAATTTCTCACAATAAATACAAATGGATCATTTCATATCTAGTAAATGATTTAGAAAACTCACTAAAATTTAAATTCACCATCTTTTCCTGCCTGCATTCTTAAAAACTCTCCAGAAGAGGGGAAAGCATTTTAATAACCAGGTCTGAAGGCAACGTTAAAACTTTTCTACTATGAAACTTTCAAAATAGTTGATTTCTATTCCTATGCAAGCCAACAACTCCTGGGTGAATTGAATAGCTTTATAGATTATATAGAATAAACATATTTGCCCCCTTCACTTTTGGAAAATCTTGCTGAAAACACAAGTGAAATCAAAGAAGGATGAGCAAAATAGAAATACTTCTTTCTTTTTCTCTCTGACTTTTGAAATATCTAATTCCTGTTAGCAAATGGCACTTCTCATCATGAATGGAAGCAAAAGAGGGGAGATTTGGAGATTTGCGATTACATAAAACCTAATTTGACCTTAAAGAATTTCAGAAATATATGAAACTCATGCTAAGTTTCTAGGAGATCTGCTAATTATTTAAGATATAAATGGTATTGTCAGGAAACTTCAATTGTTGCCATAATTAGTGATATTGGGCCAGGGATTTAGCTCAATGGTTTCATTGCCTGCTGCCCAAGTGCAAGGACCCGAGTTTGATCCCCGGTACCAAAAAACAAAACAAAACAAACAAGTGACATAATTAGTGATATTAAACATCTTGAACCTACATTAGGGTATAAACCACACCTACACTTGAATTTCTGTAACACATAGTAGTTCCTAACCTTAACAGTGATTGTTCAAATCCTTGAATCATAAAAAGTACTTATCTAGTTACCCTTTCACAGAAAGAAATATGATGGTAAAGCATTTTGCCTTTCAGATACACAATGGTGTGTCATCTGACTGCTCATAAAGACACCATGGCAGAAACTAGTTATTTAAAGTATTTCTTAGGGTCATGGCAAACTAAAATGGGAATATAATATACCCTTATTCCACACTTTGATTTCCTATTTAAGTATAAAAGATATTTTGAGCAAAGCTGCATTTTCAATTTTAAAAGTGCCTTGGGGCCTAAGACTATTGTTAGATTTGCAAAAAAATTTTGAAGTTTATAAACATAAAAACGCAAGCTAAATTTTAGAAGTTATAGATGCCATTTATGATGATGGTCCCCAAAGGAATCTAACTCTAAACTTGTCAGAGAGATTGGAATTTACAGATCAAATCAAATCATTAATGTTTTCAAATCCTAAGATCTTATTCCTAGCTCAATAACACTACTCTATATTTCTAATTTTTACTGCCCATACAAGTTGGGCAGAAAGTAAAAAACGTAGTGAATATTAACACAGATTCATTCAAAGCAGTATATTTAAATTGAAAAGATGTTGAATTCTAAGATAGATGATGGATGGATTCCTCACTTCATTTGTTGTAGAAATCCCTGAGAACATAAAGAAGCTTTTTATGTATGCTGAGACCTTTGCATCAATCAAGATGCCATTAAGGGGAATGATCAATTACAGGGGAAATGAGTATGAATATTTAGTAAGTCGAAGTTGCACTGAAGCAGGAGGGAATTTTAAAAATGTTGCTCTTGTCAGAGCTTCTGCTTTCTCAATATACCTTGTCCTCTATTTTGATCTTGTCTTCCTCTTGCGAGAAATTCATCTCCTTGCTATTGCAATTGGTTGTGTTCAATGACCTGAGCTGATTTTATCTTTTTGGAAGGGGGAATCAATCCAAATACCTGTTATAAAATACCCCATACTAGAAAATTCAGACTGTCAACAGCTACTATCAGATGTTTTGGGAAGAGCAAAATTTGTGCAAATATTAATGTCTGCTCCATATTTCCTTTGTTGCTAATTGAACAGCTTAACAGAGTGAAGTGTAACACAAATAATTTCTTAAAAGTATAGTACTACTAAAAAACCCATCAACAATCATAGTAGCTTAATTGATATTAGTCATTAATTGATAATCCTCCCAAAGACGGTAGTGATGAGTTTTCAGACCAGTGATTCCACCACAAACAGGAACCTTTTGCTTACACAGAACCACATGTGCAGACCCCATTTCCTCATCCAGAAAGTGCAGCTTCTCTGAAGTCACTCATATACTGAAAGAAAAAAAAGTAGAAATTCCAATAAAAATATAAACTTATTTTTATGAGTACAAAATACTATATTTTATATTAAGAGCTTTTTGACCAAATTTGGAAAGATGCATTGATTAATTAATATCTTTAGAACAGAACATACACTGCTAGTAGCAGATAATATAGGTTTAGTTTTCCCAGCCTAGGAATGAGGAAGTATAAATTTATTCAGTAGGCTTTTGAGGAAAATAATTATATATTCTCTTTTTCTTGCAAATAAACTTGAACTAAAAATAATCTTCAGCTCCATGACTAAGATTTTAAAGGGCATATTCTAATTTCTGTAAAGACATTTGGTTTATATATAAAAAGCTTGATATGACACTACTAATAGGTGCTCCCGGAATATATACAAGTATCTGAAATGCGGGCAACTAACTTTTTACATGGCACTGTACTTTAGAGATGTAACATTTATGATCTAACTTGGTGATGAAGAAACCAAGAATAGACTATAATTGGAACCCATATGTTCCATCATAAACTATAATCAAAAATAAAAGTAGCATATTTCATGTAATATCTTTGGTTACAACTAAATGAGGCATTGTGCTTTGACAAATACAGTTCCTTTACTTTCACAAAATCAGAGCCTGAGATCTGGTCTCCTATTAAAATATTACATTTGCAAGCTGCAGTACAGGAATGAGAAAATAGTACAATTTAACAAAAAAGAGATGGAAGTACCAGGCTAGCTCACTATTATCATCACATTTGGGTTTCTATAATAGCCTGTGCAATCATTAAAAGCAAGGTAACAGTGATATTTGAGTTATCTCAATACAAAGAAGATTGCTATTCTTTTGGCTAGGAATGTTTTCCTTGGATGATTGCCTGACAATATCCAAGGCATAATTTTAGGTCCTGAAGAATTAAACACAGGTCTATTTTTATGAGGTGGGACAGATTGGAAACCATTCTTTCTGCTTGTTCCAGTGAAATTGGAAATGAAAAGAATGTGTGTCATATGAGGGCCAAGTGTCATGAAGCCCATCTGAATTATACTTCATACCCCTCTTTATAGCCTAACGTTCAACTATATCCATTTTCCTGGCAGTATTGCACCCATCAAAAACAAGTTATTGACACTTATTTCTCATATGTAAATCAAATCAGGCAGACAAAGCAAAGAAGGTGGTTACAGAGACCGAACAACTGAGTCAAATAATGTTTTTGTTTTGCACCTCTAGGATATCACTTTAATACTATCCTAAAACAATGGCATAAAATCATTCCAATTAAATGGTCTTAAAATAATATATAAAGCAAGTTCAGGTGATCTCATTCTGTGTTATATGTCAAGAGTTGACAGTAGAAAATTGAGCAGAAATAGTTTAAATTTAGCTTTCTTCATATTTGTGTACAAGGACTGAGAGAAGAAATTGGATGTGCTTCAGTGGAGTCAATTAAGAAAGACTCAACAAGGGAGGGTTGAAGTGCATTGACAGGGCACTGGGAATTCTGAGAATACTGACTGGCACTGACTTGGGTGGAAATTAAGGATTGCATTATGTTTCTGACATTCATTTTCTTCAAATGGAAATTATAATAATAAATGATGATTGTGATAACAATAATAAAAGACACCTATAATGAAGAGACACATCCACCAGTGATCAAACATTCATGTCAGACTCATTCTTATTTTTAAGGTTTTTGGTCATGTAGTTTGTTTCACTTAGTTCTGCTGCAGACTCCAGCTATCACACCTTTCCTTTTCTTAGTGCTGTTCACGTTATATTCTCCATGCACTAAAGAATTGAGAGACTGCTATGAATAAAGCATAGTTTTTCCTTTATCATTTACATAGAAAATTATTTAGCCTGCTCTGACTTACTCAGAATGTCATTTCCTCTTTTTCCCTTGCCTATCAGCTCAGGCATTGGAAATGTTAGACAGGAGTCATTTGTATCATTAGCAAATGTTTGCCATAAAATGGGAAGCAGACAGAAATTGTGGTGGGGAGGATGCATCAATCAAAATAAATTACAATAAAGTCTACCATTTTGATGGTTACTTCATTAAAAGCTGCTAAAGTCAGAAATGTCTCCCCTCCAAAAAAACATTAAATGTACATTTAAGAAGGGTCTAGGAATTCAGGTTATCTCCAAGTTTGCAGTATTTGGAAGGAAAAAAAAAGTAAATCTACAGGTGAAGTAACTTGTATAATCCCTGCTCACCTCATATTTTTTTCTGTTAAAAAATACTTAAAATAAACATAATAACAGTAATTATAAAATAGATTATTTCAAACATATACTTAATGAAAAATATGAATGTTTGCTTTTCCATAATTGGCATGTATTTTTGTAAAATATCACTTCCCACCTTTTGTTTTGCTTGTTTTGTTTTTGTGCAATTGTAATCCATACTGTAGCCTTATAAAGAAAATGAGAATTGTTTCTATTTACATTGCAAGAAAAATTGGAGATACTGGTTGATGAAAAAATTAACTTGAATCTACATAACCTCGAAAATGACTCAACAAGATGGAATTAAGAATCTATTAAATGTTGGATTATAAAAGTAAATATCCAATGTAGAAATTTTCTATTACCCAGAAAAACATACTTAATATCGATAAAGGGATTATTTTTAAATATTTAAAAATTTTGACTATTTGTGTTTATACAATTTAAAAAATTAGAGAGGCGTTTTTACATGCTGCTCTGTATTCATGAAATGTTCTAAATTTTCAGCCTCCAAACCCAACACCTCACTCTAATAATTAGAAGCAAATACTGCTCTAAGCAATGCTGACCCCTTAAGATTCTGAAAGCATTCATGCTTTCACTAATCCGCTCAGATGTCTGAGTCGGTACCTGGGTGGGTTGCAACTAGAAACTAAGGAACAGAGTCTCGAGAACTTATGTGCTCTACCCATTCACTTCCATCCCAAATTCAACAACCCTCTTTCTGTTTTCCAATATCAGAGAAGAGCAATGAGTGCTCTAGATCTAAGGTCAAAGAGCCTATCTGGTGAACCAGAGCAAAGTGGCAATCTCAAAAGATTACAGTCATCAGACAGATGACAAAGTACTGTAGAGGAGAAAGAGAAATTAGGCCTCAAATCAAATGGACCCAGTTGCTTTTCATCATATGATAATGGAGTAATCTGTATTGCTATAACTTTTATTTTCAGAGAAGCCAGAATTGCTTTTTGTAACAAATTACCCAATTAAATACGTGAGAAATTTTTAAATAACAGCATTCAGACTAAATTGCACAGGTTCGTGAACCAATGAACATCAAAGGCCACAAGGCAAAAACCAGCATACACAGAAGATAATAATTATTCCCCAACACAAAGCAATAAAATAGGAATAGGAAGAGAAGAAATACATGCCTCTCTCCATTGTCCCATGTCCAATTTGTACTTTTTATTGAATGAATCTATTAAAACCATCCAGCAAAAGAAATATTGGTGAGATAGACTGTATGTTTTTCTTCTTCTTAAATTCTTTTATTGGTACATTTTAGGTATACAATACGTTTACATTTATCATTGGGTGCTTGTACCTGAACATGATGTATCTTAGTTCTTATTTTTCCCCCATTACCTATGTGCCCTTCACCCCCTCCACCCTTCCCTATTTACATAGATTTTGTTTCCATTTTTTCTTTTCTCATAATTTTTCCTTTCCCTTCTTTCTTTTCCCCTTCCCCTCCCACCACCCCTACACCTTTGGACCTTTTCCTATTTCAAATTATTAATTTACATAGATTTTGTTTCCATTTTTTCTTTTCTCATAATTTTTCCTTTCCCTTCTTTCTTTTCCCCTTCCCCTCCCACCACCCCTACACCTTTGGACCTTTTCCTATTTCAAATTATTAATTATTCATTTTAATCATTTTAATCCTTATTTTCACTTTCAGTTTCTCACACTAGAGAAACTATTCGGTATTTACACGTGTGTCCTATTTATTTCACTTAAGAGTATGGCCTCAAAATGCATCCATTTAGCTCTAATTGTCTCTAGTTTCTCGTTCTTTATGGCCGAATATGTTTTGACCTCCAATGGAATGGAGTAGAGTGGGGACAGATAAATAACAGCTCTGGAAGAGCAAACAAAGACTAAGTAGCAGGTTTGAGTGGAATGTATACCTTTATGTCTAGGGCAGGACTTTTTCTTTTTTTTTTTTTTGTACCAGGGATCGAACTCTGGATCATGGGCTTGCAAGGCAGGTAGTGGCACCACTGAGCTAAATCCCTGGCCAAGGACATCTTTTTATGGGTGACTTTTTATGGTGTTATGAACTAATTAACAACTCGGAGATCGCACACAGTTTACGTTGTAGCTACATTATTTTCTAATGTTTCTCGGAACAATTCTTACTCAGTTTCAGACTTGATATGTCTTAAAAGAGAAGAATAATATCTATACCATAGAATTGTAAAGATTGTATTATAATTATATATATATATATATAATTATAATTATTTCCCTTACTTCCTTTTGCCAAATGCTTCAGCTTGACTGGTTTAATGCCGAAGCATGGAATAAAATTTTTAAAGGTATAAAACAGAATTGGAATTCAGGACCAGATGAACCTGCTAGGTGTGAGACATAAAAGAAATAACATAAGAGATGCTTTTATTGTAATACCCATCTTCATTGTTGCTGAAAGTTGTAATATATTTGAGAGGCTATATATGTGGTTATCTCAGAATTCAACTGAATGCATGACATCTTTAAGAGTAAACTGCTACATACTGCATTGGTTGAACAGAAACATACTTGAAAGAATTATCAAAATCTGAGCTAAGATTAGACTAATTACTGAAGGTATTGTTGCTTGAATCACGATGACCAGTAGTGCCAAAAATAAACTCCAGTCATTAAATGAAAGGTCCCTGTGGCTAAAACTGACTAACCTAAAATGACTTATCATGAGGCACAAAAACACAGCAAACAGTACCAATGTTAGTAACTCAACACTAAACACCCCACAGATTATCATGGTGTATTTGGGATAAAAAGAAATAATGATTCTCACTGAATAGTGCATTTCAAAGCATAAATGTGCAAATATGATGATACAAAAATAAATGGAAGATAAAGTAGTAATAGTATTAGAACTAGAAAATTAGCAAATATTTAACTTAAAGTCTATTTAGTTCCTTTGTGCATGGAAGTTCCTGTTAAAGAGTTCTTTTGGGGTGTGTTAAAATGGAACATGCAAGCTCAAGGGGAGCCTCTGATTTAATTGGCTATGGAATACTCTCTTTCAAGAATCTTAGGCCTCTAATTACAGAGATCCAAAACACATAACTTGAGTCTAAAGAAAGTATTTTCTCACAAATAATTATAGACAGGTAACATTAGTCCTGTATTTGATTTCTAATACAGGATCTAATATTTCTCAATGCTTAATGGACATTACAGTCACATGTGGAGTTAAAAAAAAACATTAATGTTGCCTAAGTTCCATTCCAGATCAGTGGAATAAAAAACTCTGAGTGTGAAATTCAAGAATCAGTATTTTTAAAAAACATCCTCCTATGATGACAATATGCAGCCATGTGGGTACTTTTCTGGACTTCTGAGTCACACACAGTTCTTTGGGGATCCATTTCTGGATCCCACACCCCATAATCAATTTAATACACAAAAAAGATCACAGCCTTTTCTCTAAGACATATAATTGAGGTCAAGTAGTATTTATAAGGATTAATAAAGCAATTTTTTAATGGAAAGCAAGTACTTTGGAAATAAGAGCTTTACTAGATAAGTATTGCTTCTTCAAGCTGCAGAATTTAAGAGCATAAAGAAACAAGGAGTAATAGAGTAACCTGAATAAAAGTTATTTTAAAATTCTTTACTTCACAATAATCCTACTCACTATTTATTATAAAAATGAGACAACTGATTCTAAAGGAAAGGAAGTAAGGAAATTAAGTTGATAAATACTGAAGAATGAGATGTGATGATAGTTCACATCTCCTGATACTGAGGCCAGTGTTCTTACACTGCTTAACATTTCAAATTGGAAATTTAAAAAATAAACATGTCCCTGCTTTATATTTTGCAGGGTGGGATGCAAAAATGAATTGTTCTACTGTGAATTATATTTCCTAGACTCACTTTCTTGTGTAATTCTTGATAAGACATGGCCAAAGGGAATCAAGGTGGGGGTGTGCAATGGGGCAGTAGACATTGCTTGGAGGATATTGGAGTCAGGCTTGGTGATAGAAAAATGCATAAATACTAGAAGATACCTCCCCACTTTCCTTCTCCTCATGTCATATCCACCTTTCTTCCTAACCTCAGGACTTATTGACCAACAGCAACCACAGGCCCAATGCCGTTGTCAGCCCACAGAGGCAGTAGGACTAGGGGCAGCCAGCCTCCTGAAGATTACTGTCAGCTCCCTCACTTGTCTCATTCTGACTGTAAGCTCTTTACACACAGAAAGGCATCTAAGAGTGTTGAGCCCTTCTACACTGTTGGTGGAAATGTAAGCTAGTACAACCACTATAGAAATCAGTATGGAAGCCACTACGGAAATTCCTCAGAAAGCTGAAAGTAGAATTTCCATTTGACCCAGCTATTTCTCTTCTACATATCTTCCCAAAGGAGTTAAAGATACCATATTACAGTGATTCATGAACACCCTTGTTTATAGCAGCACAATTCATAATAGCTTAATCTTCTAAACACCCTATATATCCATGAACAGATAAAGGGATGAAGAAAATGTGGTATTTACACACAATGGGATACTACTCTACCATAAAGAAAGATAAAATTGAGTCATTTGTAGGAAAATGGATGCACCTTGAGACCTTAATCTTAAGTGAAATAAGTCAGACAGACAAGCTTAAGTATTGCAATATGGCTTCTCTTATTTGAAAATCCAAATTGGAAATCAAAAGCAAAATAAAAGTTAAATAATAGGAAGTAAAGAGATACATCTTTTTTCAAAGGAGAAGGGGATCAAGAGATGGAGGGAGGGAGAAAAAAGGGAGGGAAAGGGGATGGAGAAAGGAACCTAGATGTGTCATATATGTGCACCAACTCTACAAAAGGAATGTAAACATTATGCACTGAAAACATATACAAAACAAAAAAAGAAGGGGATCAAGAGTTGGATGGAGGGGGAAGGAAGGGAATGGAAAGGGGAGAAAAAAGATTTTAAAAAGGAATTAAGATGTATTATATGCATGTACCAATCCCCTACAAGGCATGTAAACATTATGTGCTACAAACATGTACTAATAAAAAAAGACTTTTCTGTGATCTTCTAACTTCTCTTTGTGGACACTTGCTTTGCGTGTGCCTTCTACAAAAGCATAGTGTCTTATAACTCCTTTGTTCTCTGCTTTCATGAGTATACCCTGATGGATATGAGGGAAAGGAATAATGAAGCAGTGCTTCTGACTTCCACAGTGTGATTATAAATCCAAGATGACGGTTATGATATTAATTCTCAAATTGCTTAAAATTTACAAAGAGGTTCTTATAGTTGCTAATTGTTTTCTATTTCATAAAGAAAAGGCATGTTCCATTTAGAAAAAAAGCAGCCTTGATTACAAGAGAGGAAGATGGCTCCACCAAGTCACTGCTGCGCACAACCCCATCTCAGGCCTGTTGGACTCCCTGACAGACAGTCCTCACATGGATGGTGCCACTGTTGTGAAATTCTGCCAATTATGCAGGGCAGTTGTGAAATATTTATCTGGGCTACTATACAGAGATGGATATTAATGGCTTGCTAGCTTTGAAAAAAATACTTTCTTTGATCTTAGAAAGTGGGTTCTATGCTTTGGTAAAGAAAAATGGACTAGAGAAAGAGAAGTCTGAGCATTTCCTATTCATCCAAGTAATTATGGTAAAGTGACTTTTCTTTAATTTTTTTGGTTAGACTTAAAGATACCAAGTGAATAAGTATAATGAGCTTTTCAGGGGTCATTCTGAAAATCACATTAAGCCACAAATGCCTGAATCTGACTAATAATATGGTTACATTCTCAAAATTCAGATCAAGAAATGTAGAGCTATTACAACAAACAAAATTCAAAAAGTTCTCAAGCACAGTAATGAAAAACATTAAATCAATACTGGCACTATTTGTATGCTAACTGGAATGATAGCTGGCAGTATTCACATGTTATCTGGCACTATGCATGAGGATATTTGGTAGTGAATTAGTGGAGAATGAAATCTACACTTATTTAGTGCTCACAGGTACTGTACTAGTAACAATATGGTTGTTCAATTTCAATATACAAAAATAACATCATCTATAAAGTGATGCTACATGAAGGTTTCTGGGCTCTACTGTGGATATTTGGATTTAGCAAATAAAGGATAGAACCTGAACTAGTTATATATTGCTGCACAACAATCTACCCCCAAAGTTAACAGTATAAAGGAACAAAGATCTCATCTGTTTCCCCTGTCAGAAATCTGGCTATGACTTACAAGGGTGGTTCTAACTTGGAGTCTCTTAGGAGATTGTAAGGAAACTGTAAACTGGGACCCTATCCTGGGAAGCTTTCAATGAAGCTGAAGGAACTGTTTCTGAAATGTCACACATATTGTAGCAGATATCCTCAGTCCTCATTAATTGTTGCTGGAAGACTCAGTACTTTGCCAGTGGACTTTTTCATAAGGCTTCTCTACATGGGCACTGACTTTTCCCATAATGACTTATTCAAGAGAAGCCAAGCACCAAGATGGAAGTTGTAGTGTTTTCTACACTATATTCCCACAAGTGACCTACCATCACTTCTGCTGCATTCTGTTAGTCACACAAAAGGACTTTGGCAGAAAAGAAGAAGGAATTACACAGAGTGTGAGTATCAGAAGACAATGATCATTGTGAGCCATTTTAAAGCTGCTTTCCATAGAGCTCCAAGACTGCTTTAAATAAGCAAGTGCCTAAGCATGTGACCTGCAGACAACAGTTTAAAGGATGGTCCATAGGTCAAGCTAGCTTCATAGTAAGTGCATAATTCATGGATTCATTAATTCAATTGATATATGTGTATGATTTTCCAAGATTATTCATAGGGAATGTTATTTGTTAGTAGCATAAGGAAACAATGAGATCTGGCTGAACACACTCTAGAGTTTCTGGCAAAGTCATGAATATATGAAAGAGATAGCAACATAGATATAAACCCTCATCTACAAATTTTGAAACATAATTATCAAGGCAAGCACTAACATGGTAACTGCCTGAAAGATTGAAGACTTTCAGGGAAGTGTTGCAGATAACAGGGATGTCAGCTGATATGGAGTCACTGATATCAAAGGCCTGTCAAAGGTAATGAGTGGCAGAACCTGAAGAGCTTTACTGAAACAGGGACTGCGTGATAAGGCACACCTCCCACATAGGAAAAAGGTAGATGCCAAGCAATGGCAAAAATACCTACTAAGCCTCTGAGAAATAGTAGAGGTGGGACCTTAGCCACCACATACAGGCCAGCCTGCTCCCACAGAGAAAGTCCACAGAATAGAATTTAAGTTCCAGAGTTTGGTCCTTTACTTGACTCAGGTCTACATGCTGGGACTTGGTTAAGCCATCAAACTCTTCATGTTAAACATAGGCAATAGAAATTAGAAGCTTTAGTATACAAAGTGATGTAAAAAAGGAGTCTTTAGCTTTTGTTGAAACCTTCCATTCACAGGCGCACACTTTCCAATGTAAATATTCCAATCAGAGACAAAGTTCAGTACTGTATATTTAGACTGAGAAAAATTTCTTCTCACCATCATGATTATCAGTATCAAATTAGGGACAACAAGCAACAGTAAACAATTTTATAAATTTTATTATAAATGTTGGGCTTACTACATGCCCTAGGATAGGAAAGCAACAACTATGCCGATGATCTTTTCTAATACTTCCAAACTTGGGCCCTGCAAGTGTTCTCAGTGAGTTAAACCCAGGGACAAAAAAAATTTCCAGTATTGGGAAATATGAAAAATCCTGCAGCAGTCCCCTCAGAAGACTATGCCTGCAGTGATTTTTAAAAAGTCTTCCTATCACCTCAGGGTAGTTGTTGAAGACTTGGGCAAAACACATTTTTTTTTTTTTTAAAAAATAGCTATAGTGGAGAAGATCAAAACCTCCTCAGGAGAACTAATAATTGAATATGAGACTGATCTAAGTCAAAGCTAGTTAATACGATATTAAGTGAGAACATATATGACTGAGCTCAAAGGTAATGGAACAAGCTATTCCTGCCCCATGAGAACTGAGGTTTCACTTGGAGAGGCCTAGCTAGTGCCAGAACTATTTGAAGAGGGAAAGTAGCCAAAAACTAGTATGAATCCGAAGTAAAGCAAGGAAGATAGCAAATCCGTTTCTTTTGAAGTATATTATAGATGACTAAATATGAGAAGTTAACAAATATATCCACAAATACTGTGATATTCAAACTGCAAGGATATAAAGAACAAATTTAAAATGATCCTAATAATGACAGAGACCAACAAATGGTGTAAATGTATATTGGTGTTCAGAGATTTAAATGTGTCACTTGAAGTGGTTCTTCATCTTGGCCAACAGTTTGCCAGTGGATGAAAATAGCGGCCCCTTTATACTAGTGTCCAGAGTCATGATTGTTGCTGGCTAAGGGAAGATAATAGTTAACATATTGTGTTGTAAAACTTCATCAGGGGTAATTGTTCTCTAGAGGTTACCTTCCTCACCAACCAAGGAGCTCTTTCATACGCAATGTTAAAATCACTGGATTTGCTCATATTCTTAACCCCTAGATTTTTTGTGCTATTTTCTCAATATTTCTGAAATAATAAGTCACAAGTTTGATAGCTTCCAAGATTGTCCCCTGAGCCTGGACTTCAAATAAAATTCTGTTTAAAAACCATCTTAATGCAGAAACTCAGAAACATAGCAGTTTAAAAATTAAAAGTCAGTTTGATATTGTAAAGTACAACCATATTTCTGACCATTGAATCCCTTCCACTCTGTCATTTGGTCATCCAATTGCTCTCTGACCAGCTCTCCTATGAGGAATTTGGTTTCCCAGATAGGACACTTTCTTTAGGAAGTCCCTTACTGTGGAAAAATGTAATTTTTCTGAAACTTGTCAACAATAGTCTTTTTTCTTTGAAATTTCATAAAAGTTGAACCATGATTTATTTAACAATGATAGTTATATTTTTTCTTGCATCCTCATTTATCCAATCTAAACATTTCTAATTCTCTCAAAAGACTTTAATTCTTTCCTGGACTTCATCAATCTACTTCTCATGTTATAAGTTTTCTGCCTTAACCTTAAAAAATGTAAAGCAGTCAGAACTGAAGTAGATTTTCCAGGAATAGCCTGGATACCATTGAGTAGGGGGAACTCTTTTTTCTTAACTGTAAAAGCTATGTCTGAGTTAAGCCTTGCTAATAGCATACTGACTGCATACCCACAGCTTATTGTCTTACAAAACCCTTAAGCTTGTCTTTGAGATGAGTTCCTTCACCTGCTTACTGTGTATATAGTTTCTATTACATGCATGCATGTGTATATGTTATCAGTAAATGTTTATATGTAGACACTCCTTAAATGTTTTTTTATTCTTCACTCTGTCTCCTATTCTCTCAATAATTCTTTCTACTTATACTTCCTATCTTGGTTTTGCTAAAACATTGACTGAAGCTTCAAAATGAGTTTCAGCATTGATCTTTAATCTTACTACATGTCTGTGATGAACTAGAGACACTAAAATCTTGCCTATTTGAACATTTAACTTTAATTACCCAAACTTTGGCTCACTGGGGTTGCACGGAGTGAAGAGAAATTGTCTTTGGCTGCATATAAAATATATAAAATAGTGTTATGTAAGTAACAAAACTTTATTTTAAAATTTTTAATGTATTAAGTTATTTTACTAAGTGACTCAAAATCAAGCTTGAAAAATAAGAAAACTCACTTCTCTGCTTAATAACAATAAATACCTGTCTTCACAGTCACACATGTGTATAGTTAGGTTGAAATACTATGACATCACCTTAATAATTCTGTTTTGCTTTCCAAGTTGCAAAAGCATAGGTAACACCTGACACACATGGGTTTGGATTGGACTAACCATGTGTGGTGTGTGCAGTTAGCTCTCCACTGTTACTTTCCCTCATTTGTCTCCTGCACAGTTTGCTCTCCCATACCAATACACTCATGAAAAAGATCACTAAAAATCAAATAATAATATTAAATATTTATGATCATGTGAGACTGATTATTAGCTGTAGAGGGCTACATGTATCCTGCAGGGCATGGGTCAGACCCAGAACCATCTGTGAAAACTACATTACTATTTCAACTTTACAGAAAAAAGATAAAAGTGGTATGTCTACCCCAGGCTATGATGAGGTGAAACCAGTTCCCACAGGCTGTGACTACCATTTGTCCACATTTTTTCTCAACTCCACATTCAATGATTACCAAGAGCTACTTTGAAACTGGTCATGGTAAGATTTCTACAAAGAAATCAAATACTTCAAACTTTTTTCCCCCTCAAGAGCCAGTTGTTAGACACTCGGAAGCACACATTGGTACAAAAAACAGTCAATAAGAGACAACCAGGTTTTGAATGTCGTCATCCTTTATATCCTAATTTCCAGAGTCTATCTTTTTTCTTTCTAAAAATTTTTTCACTGGTTGGAATTGAATTTAGAGTCTTCACACTGAACTGCACCTCAGCCTTTTCATTATTTTCTTACTCTGAGACAGGGTCTCTCCAAGCTGTTCAACTTGGGCTTGATCTTGCATCATCCTGCCTGAGCCTCCCAGAGTATCGCATTTACAGGTGTTTACCACTACAGCGGGCTCTCCAGGGTCTTTATAATGCATTGTTCTATATTCTTGAAAATATATACTGATGGTGAGTAAAGGACAGTGACAATAAATGTATTGGGAAGCTGAGTTGCTGAGATACTACTTACAGCAGATTTAGAAGGATAGAGATATTGGAAGCCAATGGATACAAATCGTACCTCATTCTTTGCCCTTCTCTCTTTTTTTCTGTTAAAAGAGCTCCACCTTGATCATCGTTTTTGATTCATTATCAATTACTAATCTTGAACTACTTTTATATTTCTGCTGAACTGAACCGCTCATAAACTGCATTTTAATGGCATTCCCTTAAATATCTTACCCTGCACTGTGCCTGCTGAATCACCATTTATTTTGCAGCACCCATACCAAGTCCAAATAATTCTCTGCTTTTCTTTGGTTATTTCGGAACTAAATTGCATTTGTCATACTCCAAAAGTTGCAAAGATTTGCCCAGTGGAAAATAAACTAGAAAGTTCTTAGAATCAATTGGCCTGCTATGAAAAGCATTGATGCTGACTCTTTTGGACAAGGTACTCTCCATGGTATGTCTTACAGAAGTGAAAATGTGGCACGAGGCAGTACAAAGAGGTGTTTTACATGCTGGGAAGATATTCTGACAAGTAAAACTTTTTTTAAGGTAATCATAGCTCTAATTTTCTAACTTGACAACAGAGGGTCTACATTTTGTAAAGCCTGGGGAGAGAGGGACTAAAAAATAAAATACCTTTTTCTTGTTGTCTTAAAAAAAACATCATCGAGGGAAGAAGAGTAGTTTTCACCTTTGAATGCCTATTTTCTCCTTCCTCCTCCTGTTTCTCTCCCCTGTGCTGTGGAATTATTCTCCATTTGACAGATATCAGCCATATGACAATACTGTTTTTCATAGCAATGTGCAATCTTTGTTTCCACAGGAGAGGCCCAGTAGGCACAATTTTGGACTTGTTATTAAAGGCAAACAAACGTCCCCCAAAGATTTTCAAAACATTTGACGCCAGAATGTGATATTTTAAAGCAGTCCCATTTCCCATAATGGAATGCATGTGGCATAGCAAAAGGAAGAACATTTCACCAAATATAAGAATTAAAATGAATTAATATACTTTATTTTGAGAAGTCTCACAGGATATGTATGGATGTATGCATAATTTTATAGATGATAAAACTGTGTAAAATATTCAGAACTCAGTTTAAAGACCACTGACCCAAGAAAGTCAGTAAAACAAGGAAGGCATTTGAAAGGGAACAAAGCATCCTATTAATATTCATCTTGTATTTAAATTGAGCACAATTTTTATCATTGGGAATTTGTGTCCTATTGTTATAATTTCTTGGGATGCTTCATCAAATCATTAGTCAGATTCTGACAGATTTCTGTGTAAACTAGAAATAATCTTCTCTTCAAAATGAGGTCTCAAATACTGAGTGGACATTGAGTGCATGTTATCAATAGTGCACAAAGTCTTTAAAGATTATGATTACCTCATAAAAAAGTAGAAGATAAGAGCTCTGTGATTATCATGCTAATCACATGCAACATTACCTTCTCTAGCTATAATTGGGTTTAATTTATCACTCAGCATTTAAAGTTAAAATTTTTGTAACTGAAAGACAATAAACTGAATGTAATATCAACAGTGTTAACATACAGATTCACATGACTCACCTGTTTAAAGTAGGACTCATATTTAAAAGAAACTTTTGTTATGTCTGTTCTTTTCCATCAACCCTGTTATGAGTGTTTCTGCTCATGTGTCCTCAAATGTACAAGCAACATCAGTACTTGCTTTTATAGGACAATTTTATGTTAATGTCTGTTGCCATGCCAAACACATGCCCCTAAACTAAGAATAAAGGAGGTAGTTAAGAGTATTTTAAAATTGGAAAAGTATTGGTATGGCAGTATACAATTATATATCAAAATAGTATTTCCTGCACTTTATTTCATGGTACTTTTTAAATAAATTTGTAGTTTACAATCATTATGGAGATTCTTTGGGATTGGGGCCAGGTGGACTTGAGCAGAATTTTCCATTTTAGAACTCTATTAAAAAGAAATAATATAAATCATATATTTCTGAACATGAAAGGGTGAGTGGATGCATGGGTCAGAAGATTCTGTTGGTGACTGTTCTATCTGTTCTTAGTTTTGCTTCTGCAGGGTAGCAGAAATCTGATTGTCTATATCAATAGATTACCAACCCCCCGACCTCACCCCTGCCCCCACCAAAGTTACTACCAGCCCAATTCAATTCAAGTGTGGGTTTTTACAAGCAATACTTAGAAGCAAAAAGGACAAACAAACTTGATCTATTGATAATGTTAATGTTTTTTCCCCAAAAAATACTAATCAGCTACTTGTCAGGAAAAAAGAAAAAAAATATCTCTAGGATCCCCCAAATTCTCAAATGGGCAAGACTAAATTCATACATTAATAAAAAAACAATATTCTTTCATTTTACTTTATTTCTTTCAGCCCAATCCCATAGTTCTAAAGAGAAACTTACCTCAAGGACCAGGTTCAATGTGGAGACCCATTTCCTTTACCGCTGGAATACATGACATGGTAAGTGTGTTGGTGTCCTGGACAAACCTCTATTGTCTAAGCAGCTTGATACTAGTTAGTTTTATTCCTAATGTGTGAAAAACTTACTTTGTTTGTGAAAAAAATTGAAACAAATCTTTCATTTATTTATTATTTTATCTTAGAGTCTGCTTTGATTATCCCTATGTGGGTATTTAGATTTTAATATGTGTTGTTTGGAATTTTATTTTTTTGCTTTTACTTTAATTGATTATTTCTTTCATCTTCTAATCTGATTTTTATTTAGGCCTTTTCATGTAGGCCTCTGTTCTACTAATATTTTATGTTTCTGAAATACTGTTTGAATTTGAACAAAGTAATATATAAATATATATATGATTCAATTTCATGATAGATCATTTTATTTCCTTACTGCAGAGAAGGGTAGGAAAGGGAGAGCTGGAAGGAAAAGAAAAAACTCTCTTCATGGAAACCCAAGCCACTTATTTATTTTCATTTTGGCATTTAAAAAGAAAACACACAGTAGCTACATATGACAATGAGGTTTTTCATTTTTAAGAGAGTAGAGTTTTCTAGTCTACATCAGAAAATCTTATTCTCATGTCTGCTTTTCCTGTAAACATTTAATCTTGAGAGAACCACTTAATGTTTTAAGGCTTCAATTTCCATAACTTTAAAATAAGAGGACCATAAGGTTTCTAAAGTCTTTGCAATTCTAAAATTAAGAATTTTGGTTTCAGTTTGATATTATTATTATTATTATTATTATTATTATTATTATTATTTACCAGTTCCTGAGAGTATATAAAAGACTCAAATTCTGTTGCTAGGTCCCAGGAGGGAGCTCACATTTTCCAAAAGAGATAAGTGAGATATACATATATATGTAGAATATCTTTTGTGTATGTGCATCTTTAAGTATGAAAGTCAACCAGGGGCATGGCTCACTTACATTCATTCTGCTATTTATTTTTATGTCCAGTTGGAAAATATTAAGGTTTATGGAAAATTACAAATATAATTCTTTTGTAAGAAAATTTATATACAGTCATTTGCTAAGACCATGATTGTTGATTGGTCATTTGGTTAGAAATGATGAGAAAGGTTGCTTGGAATTGAATGAGAAACAAATGATAAGATGCTTGAAACTGAGATAATAACTCTGAAGTAGCACAAAGAACTCTGAATGTGCAGTCATTTTCCACAGAGTTATAAAATTACTACCTTTGCTAGGTTATTTAATGACCTTTTATTCTTACTTGCATACACAGAAGCATCATAGGAAAATTGCTTCATGGATAGTGCCATAAATATTTCTTTTATTTGATCTTGCATTTTTCATTTTTCAAATTAGCCTCCCTTTACTTCTATTTCATTAAACTCATTAATTATAAAGAACCAAACTAACTCACAAGAAACTTGGAACATAATATATAAAGAGAAAAATAGATACCACTATACCTCATCAGTTGGTAAATGGTCAATAATTTAATTCATTTTGCCTCAATGTTTTTATTCTACAAATATCTTTTTCTAAAATTGACATTCCTTGATATATAGTTTTGAATATTTTTTACCTTAAATTTCATCATATTTTATCATATTAAATTTCATCATTTTCCCTTATCTGATAAGGCTTATCACAATGTCATAAAACATGTATGATAACTGTATAGTATTATAATTTACAAATTTAGTATAATATATGTGCTCGTTCTTCCATTTTTTGAATAAATAAATTGTTTCACATTTGGCTTTTTGACCAATGATCCAGTGATTTGCATAAGAATTAATTTTCCTCTATGTACCAGGTACACTAACAATGCACTATAAAAATCAAACCATGTGGCCCTCTCTGTACATACACCTCTTTACAGTAGTATTGAGTACCAGACAAAGGAATAACCGACTTGCAGGCTGGACACTGAAGTTTCTGGCAAGAAACTTTTTATTGAGAAGGTGTAATCCAGGCATTCAAAGAAAGTCGGTATTTCCTTGTGATGTCAGAAACCAAATTATAAAAATAAAGTAACAGAGGTAACAGTTATAGTAAAAAAAATAAAAGTAGAGCAACAATAGAACCACTAAAAGAAAGTGACAAGGTAATAACCAATGGGCACATACTTCCAAAGTGGGACCTGATGATGATCTTGGTGAAACTTCAACACATCTTCACTAGAATGATTTCCTTCATTCTAAATTAAAAGTTGAGACCTGCCTGAGAAAGTCTTTGACTTCTTCACTACCCTTGCAGTTTTGCAACAAGCTCTTAATATCTGAATGTAAACTTACATTTGTTCCTTACAAACTAAAAGATCCGATGTCGTACAAACTGATAAAATAAATGTTGAGTACCTGAGTATGTACTTGCCACATACGTGGTTATATCCTTCAGATGAGTCTGGAAATATGATATATTGATCAGTTTATTCCAAAACTCTTGATCAGTGTATTTTAAGGCTCTTGCAAAGTGCTAAACTGCTCTCCAGAAATAATTTACTAATGCTTTTGCCTCTAGTTGTGTATGAAGTGGCAATTTCATCCTCATTATATAATGTTATTCTGCTTCTTTGATGACAAAGGATACTAATCCTTTTTCATGTTTATTAGTTACTTGCATTTATTTTGGTGTGAAATAAGATTTGGTAGTCCAGACTCAATTATTACTTATTCCTAACTAATGATAAAATTATTTCCCTCTGACAGAATCAACAAGATTATATTTGAAACTTAAAATGTTTGTTCTTGAAGATTGCCATATATATGGTAGAATTATTTTCTCCCTTTTCCTTTATCTGAATAGTTTTGGGGATAGAGAAAAGCATGAAAAAGTCTGTTATCATGGGTTTGATCCCCAAGTGAACTAATTAGTGTCTTTATGTTCTATGGCCACTTAATGCACTTATTTTCAGGTCAGTTCATTATAACAGTACCAAGGGAGGGAGGGAGGGTGATTTAATGCAAATCCTCCTTCACAGATAAAAGAGAAGAAGCAGAGCATTCCTAGTTGGTACAAAGGTGAGAGTCCTTGAGCCTTGCTTGGTTTCCTCTTCTTTTTCCTCCATAGTTTCATCTATTGTGCTTCTATAAAATCTCTAGTTTCCATGGAACATAATATTAAAACTTGTACAGAGTCACAATATTTATGAAAGATACAATCACTTTATAGGTAGGATGAGATATTTGAGGCCCCAAAATATAAGAAAAAGTAGTAACAACTATTCAACTTTCACTATATCATTACTGCTTTGATCACATGCAATAAAATATAAAAAAGATTTTTACAAACTAAAAGAAAGAGCCACTTTTATAAAAGATATTCAGATCAAAAAAAGTAAAAGTAATATTCATAATGATTTTCTCTTCTGGTGAAGTCTGAGTACAAAGGCAAAATACCATAATAAACATTCGTTATCTGAAAAGCTTAATATAATATGAAATACAGTCATTTTCAGATTAAACTATACTTACTCATTCTGTGCTTGTTCACACTATAAGAAAGAAGAGCAAACATTCTCAAAAGAATGCCAATTTTCTCTGTCACTAAAATGCAACTTTATTGACTAAGTAATTTATTTAGATTGATAGAATGAAAATTGTCTACCGGTGTCCAATAAACAAAATAACTTCCACCATTAAGAGAACATAGATTTTGAATAGAATGTGATAAATGACTGCTTTTAGTAAGCTTGTCACCCCTAGGCAAAATGATATAGGATTGTGTATTCCACGACTCCCTATTCCCTTCTGTTTCTGACTCTCCTTTCCTCAAGCTCCTCCCCATTTCCATTCTGCTTGGTTTCTTGATCCTGTGCCATGGTGTGCAATCAGGCTCACCATCCAGGAACAAGACCACAAGGTACAGTCCTTCCTAACCACCACACATGTGTTGAAAACATTTTCCTTTGCCTCCTTTTCTTGGGAATATAGGAAATAGTATTTAGCTAGCCAATCCCAAAATTGAAATTATCCCCAAATAAAATTTATTATAAAATTATTATATCAACTTTTATGGTTTAAATCTAAACATTTCCCAGAACTTTCACATGTGTACAATGAGACTGGATCATAGAAGTGCTATACTCATTGATGGGTTAATCTATTAATGAGTTCATATTTAAATGTTCTGCTAGAGTTGGGGCCTGGTCAGAAGAGGCAAGGTATTTCATGGGAGTATATTTCCCTCTCTAACCCCACTCATTGCCCTTTGCTTCCTGGTCACCACTGTTTGAGCACCATTTACTCTTTCCATGCTTCTCTGCCATTCTGTTTCTGTCTTGAAGCCTGCCAACCATGGCCTGAAACCATGAGCCAAAATAAACCTCTCTTCCTTTAAATTGTTACTATTGGGTATTGAGGCTAGGAAAGAGAACATGACTAAGACAGCATCTCATCAAGATATTTTCTTTCTTTATTCAATAATCACTTATTTAGCCCTTTCATGTTCTAAATATTATTGAAGTAGTGATTACCATGACAATAGTCTTGGTTCTCTAGAGTACACATTCAAATGGAGAATGTAGAAAAGTGGACAGGTTTTCCTATGGAACAAGAAGTTTCATTTTGACAAAGTTTACATATCATAGAAACATTTTAGGGAAAATGATATAGAATTTGAAGAACAGTAAAATCACATTATAAAAACTGATATCTAAGAGAGCAAGTTAAAGTATAATGCCAAAGAGTTCAAAAGTCAAGCCAAAGGCATGCTGCAGCTCCCAGCACAGAGGAGGCTTCCAGGTAGGCATGCCATGGCTCCCAGCCCAGAGGAGACCTCCAGGTCAGCGCACCATGGGTCCCAGGCAGGAGGAGGCTTCTGGGTAGGCATGCCATGGCTCCCAAGACATAGCAGGCCTCTGGATTGGCATGCTGTGGCTCCCAGACCAGAGGAGACTTTCAGGTCACTGTGCCGTGGCTCACAGCCCAGAGGAGACTTCTGGGTCAGCACATCATGGCTCCCAGTGTAGAGGAGGCTTCTGAGTATGCATGCTGTGGATTGCAGCACAGAGGAGTGTTCTGGGTAGGCAAGCCAAGGCTCTGAGCACAGAGCAGGCCTCCTGGTTAGTGTGGCATGGCTCTCAGCCCAAAGGAGACTTATGGGTTGTCAAGCCATGGCTCCCAGCACAGAGAAGACTTCCAGGTCCATGTGCCATGACTCCCAGTGTAGAGGAGGCTTCCAGGTAGGCGTGCTACAGCTGCCAGTATAGAGGAGTCTTCTGGGTACCATGCTTCAGCTCCCATCACAAAGCAGAGGAGGTGAGCTGCTGTGGGCACCAGGCATAACTCCCCCCCACACCCTGCGTCAAAATGAGAAGACAGGTAAACAAGCCTCAGAACCAGACTTCCAGATCACCTACACCAAAGGGAAATGAGATGGAACACTCTGATACTCAACCACCTGGACTCCCTGAACTAGCAATGAAAGAGGATCTGGAAAAAATGAAATCAGAAATAATTTCTCACATGACAGAAAATATTGTGCCCATAGTGCAAGACATGATTAATAAATCTAGAGAGGATACAGATTAAAAAAATAGAGGAGCTGAGGAACATGATGGAATGCCAACATAGGAAACAGACTGAATCCATAAAACAGATGCAAACAGATTTACAGGAGATTAAAAACTCCACTGAAAGTCTATGCAGCAGAATGAGCTAATGTGAAGAGAGAATTTCAGATATAGAAGATAAGATTGTACTTGGTGACCAGAAAAAGAAAAAATTATTTAAAATTTTAAGAGCCCACAAGATATCAATCCAGCAATTGCTAGATGATGCAAAGAAAAATAACATAAGACTGATTGGAGTCAATGAAGAAACAGGAGAGAGTGCAGATAACATAAAAAAAAAACTGTTTACAGAAGTGATGGCAGAAAACTTCCCAAGCAGGGGAAAAGAATTTGACATAAACATAAGTGAAGCATATAGGACCCCAAATAGCCTTGATCAAAAAAAAAACTACACATAGGCATATAATTGTTACGATTCCAGAAACCCAACAGAAGAACAAAATTCTACAAGTAGTTAGAGAAAAGAAACAAATCACATACAAAGGAAAGCCTATCAGAATCACAGCACACTTCCCAGTGCAAACCCTCAAGGCAAGAAGATCTTGGAGTGATGTGTTTCAAGCCTTAAAGAAAACAACCTCCAACCAAGACTGATGTACCCTGAAAAACTATCCTTCAAATTTGATGCAGAAATAAGATACTTTCATGATAAAGAGCACTTTAGCAACTTTATGAATACCAAACCAACACTCCAAAAAATTTTAGACGAAATCCTAGGAAAAGACAATGAGGATCACAACCCCAGGAAGCCGAGCAGAATGAACCCACCGGGCATAACAAGAAATTAAATGCAAAGGGGGAGGATCAAACAAAAAGAAAAAGTCATGAAAATGATAACTCAATAAGTATCAGTTATAACCATCAATGTTAATGGTCTCAACTCACCAATCAAAAGAAAGAGAATGGCAGAATGGGTCAAGCAAGATCCAACAATATGCTGCATATAAGAAACACACTTAATTCAAAAGGAAACTCATAGACTGAAAGTTGAAGGGTGGAAAATAATACTCCATGCAACGGGAACATGAAAAAAAGCAGGAGTAGCTATCCTCTTTGCAGATCAAGTGGATTTCAAGTCCACACTGATTAAGAGAGACAAAGAAGGATATTATATCCTTGTAAAGGGAGCAATCCAAGAGAAAGATTTGACAATCATAAATATCTATACACCAAACACTAGTGTGCCCAGCTATATAAAACAAATACTAATGGACATGAAAAACCATATAAGCACTAATACAACAGTAGTGTAATAATACACTAATACAACAGTGTAGTAATACATTAACACAATACCCCATTGTCACAAACAGATAGATCAACTAGACATAAAACAAGCAATGAAATAATAGAACTCAATCAAATTCTTGAAAATATGAACTTAACAGATGTTTACAGTTTCACCCCACAAAATCAGAATACCCATTCTTGTCAGCTGCACACAGGTCATTCTCCAAAGTAGACAACATGCTTGCTCATAGAACATATTTAGGTAAGTGCAAAGGAATTGAAGTTATCCCCTGTATATTATCAGACCATAGTGTGATGAAATTGGAGATAAAAAGCAAAAGAAACTGCAAAAACTTCATAAACACATGGAAATTGAACAACACACTTCTGAATAAACAATGGGTCACCAAGGAAATTAAATAAGAAATCAGACAGTTCCTTAAAATAGATGACAATGACAATATGATATATCAGAATCTATGGGGCATAATGAAAGCAGTCTTATGAGGGAAATTCATAGCAGTGAATACTCATATTAGGAAAAGAGAAACTTGACATACAGATAAGTGAGGCATCTAGGACTCCAAATAGCCTTGATCAAAATAAATCTACACATAGGCATATAATTGTTAAGATTCCAGAAACTCAACATAAAAACAAAGTTCTACAAGCAGTTAGAGAAAAGAAACAAATCACATACAAATGAAAGCCCATTAGAATCACACCAGACTTCTCAACACAAACCATCAAGGCAAGAAGATCTTGGAGTGACATATTCCAAGCCCTAAAAGAAAACAGCCTCCAACCCAGATTGATGTACCCTGCAAAACTAACTTTCAAAATGGATGGAGAAATAAGATACTTTCATGACAAAGAGCACCTTAGGAACTTCGTGAATACTAAACCAGCACTCCAAAGAATTTTACACAATATCCTAGGAACAGATATTGAGGATCACAACCCCAGGAAGCACAGCAGAATGAACCCATCTGGCATGACAAGAAATTAAATGGAAAGGGGGAGAACCCAACAAAAAGAAAAAGTCATGGCAATGACAAGTCAATATGTTTCAGTTATAACCATCAATGTTAATGGTCTCAATTCACCAATCAAAAGAAATAAACTAGCATAATGGGTCAAGAAGCAAAATCCAACAATATGCTGCATACAAGAAACACACTTAATTCAAAAGGAAACTCATAGATTGAAAGTTAAAGGGTGGAAAACAATACTCCATGTGACAGGAACCTGAAAAAAAGCAGGAGTAGCTATCCTCTTTGCAGATCAAGTAGATTTCAAACCAACACTGATTAAGAGAGATGAACAAGGACACTAAGTCCTTGTAAAGGGAACAATCCAAGAGGAAGAGATGACAATCATAAATATCTATGCACCAAACACTAGTGTGCCCAACTATATAAAACAAATACTAACAAACATGAAAAGTCATATATGCACTAATACAATTGTAGTGGGGGACCTCAACACCCATCACAAATAGATAGATCAACTAGACTAAAAATAAGGAATGAAATACTAGAACTCAATCGAACTCTTGAACAAATGAACTTAACAGATGTTTACAGAGTCTTCCACCCCTCAAAATTAGAATACACATTCTTCTCAGCTGTACATGGGTCATTCTCCATAATAGGCCACATACTCACACCTAGAACATGTTTAAGTAAGTGCAAAGGAATTGAAGTTATCCCCTGTATATTATCAGACCATACTGCAATGAAACTGGAAATCCATAGCAAAAGAAACTTGAAAAATTTCATGAACAGGTGGAAATTATATAACACACTTCTGAATAACCAATGGGTCACAGAGGAAATTAAAGAAGAAATCAGACAGTTCCTTCAATTAAATGACAATGACAATACAACATACTGGAATCTATGGGACACAATGAAAGCACTCTTAAGAGGGAAATTCATAGCAGTGAATATGGATACTAGGAAAACCGAACGAGCCCAATTAAGAAACCTGATGCTGAAACTTAAGCTTCTAGAAAGAGAACAAGACAAACTCAAAGCTCATACAAGAAAAGAAATTATAAAGATCAGGGCAGAAGTCAATGTGATAGAGACTAAGAAAACGATACAAAAAAATCAATGAAGTCAAGAGTTGGTTCTTTGAAAGAATAAACAAAATTGACAGACTCTTAGCCAACCTTATCAGAAAAAGGAAAGAGAAGCCCAAATCCATGCAATTAGGAATGAAAAGGCTGAAATTACAACAGACCCAGCAGAAATCCAGAGAATCATCAATACCTACTTCCAGAACCTATATGCTAATAAGATGGAAAACACTGAAGAAATTGACAGATTCCTAGACACACATGAATTACCAAAGTTGAATGAAGAAGACCTAAAAATTCTAAACAACCCAATATCAATCAATGAAATTGAAAACGTGATTAGAAACTTACCAACCAAGGAAATCCCAGGTCCTGATGGCTTCACTGCTGAATTCTACAAGACATTTAGAGAGGAACTACTGCCACTACTGTTTAAACTCTTCAATGAAATTGAAAGGGAAGCAATATCCCGAAATCATTCCTGGAAGCAAATATCACCCTGATCCAAAAAGCAGAGAAAGACCCAACTGAAAAAAGAGAACTATAGGCTAATCTCACTAATGAACATACATGCAAAAATCCTTAATAAGATACTGTCAAACAGAATACAGAAGATCATCAAGATCATACACCCTGACCAAGTGGGATTCATCCCAGGGATGCAGAGATGGTTTAACATATCCAAATCAATAAATGTAATATACTATATTAATAGAGCCAGGGACAAAAACCATATGATGATCTCAATAGATGCAGCAAAATCATTTGACAGAAACCAACACTGATTTATGGTAAAAATGCTACAAAACATCGGAATAGACAGTCTCTATCTCAATCTGATAAAAGCCATCTGTGAAAAATCAATAGCCTGTATCATACTAAATAGTCAAAAACTGAAATCCTTCACACTAAAATCAGGAACAAGACAAGGATGTCCACTGTCACCACTCTTGTTCAATATAGTTTTGGAAACATTAGTCATGGCAATTAGACAAGAGAAAGAAATAAAAGGAATAAAGATAGGTAATGAAGAATTCAAATTGCCACTATTTGCAGATGACATGATACTCTACATAGAAGACCCCAAGAACTCCACCAAAAGTCTTCTAGACTTAATAATCAAATTCAGTAAAGTAGCTGGATACGAGGTCAACACACAAAATTCAATAGCTTTCCTCTACACCAATGACAGACTCACTGAGAGAGAAATAGGAGAAACAATTCCTTTCACAATAGCATCCAAAAAACTGAAATACCTAGGAGTCAACCTAACAAAAGAAATCAAATACCTCTTCTCTGAAAACTATAACACTTTGAAAAAAGATATTGAAGGAGATATCAGAAAATGGAAAGACAACCCTTGTTCCTGGGTAGGAAGGATCAACATAGTGAAAACGGCTATACTTCCAAAATTGCTATATAGATTCAATGCAATCCCAATTAAAATCCCAGCAGCATACTTCATAGACCTTGAGAAAACAATCCAAAAATTCATTTGGATCAAGAAGAGACCCAGAATAGCAAAAGCAATTCTAGGTAACAGAGAAATGGCAGGGGGTATTACAACCCCCTACTTGAAACTATACTACAAAGCTACTGTAATAAAAACAGCATGATACTGGCAAAGAAGCAGACCTGAAGACCAGTGGAAGAGATTAGAAGATGCAGGAACAACTCCAGACACACTCAGCCACCTCATGTTTGACAAAGGAACCAAACACCCTTGCTGGAGGAAAAATAGTCTCTTTAATAAAAAATGCTGAGAAATTGGGTTTCAACTTGACAAAGACTAAAACTAGACCTGTATCTCTCACCATGCACTAAACTAAAATCAAAATGGATTGAAGATCTAAATATAAAAACAGAAATGCTGAACCGGCTGGAACAGAGGTTAGGTAGAACTCTTGAAGACATTGGGGTAGGAAAAGACTTTATGAACAAAACCTCAGTTGCCCATAAACTAGCACAAACAATCAACAAGTGGGATCTCTTTTTACTAAAAAGCTTCTGCACAGCAAAAGAAACCACCAGCAGTGTGAAGAGGCAACCCACAATGTGGGAAAAATTTTTCACTAGCCGTCCTTCAGACAAAGGTCTACTATCTCGAATCTATAAAGAACTTAAAAAAATCAGACGTCCCCAATTTAAAAACCCAATCCAAAATTGGGCATTGAAATGAACAGACATTTCTCAGACAAAGAAGTAGACATGGCAAATAAACATGAAAAAATGTTCAACATCATTGGTCATTCGAGAGATGCAAATGAAAACAACACTGAGATTCCACCTCACTCCAGCAAGAATGGCTGCTGTCATGAAATCAACCAATAACAAATGCTGGTGGGGCTGTGGGGAAAGAGGAACACTGCTCCACTGCTGGTGGGAGTGTAGACTGGTGCAACCACTGTGGGTGGAAATCAGTATAGAGATACCTCAAAGAGCTAGGACTGGAAGTCCCATTTGACCCAGCTATTCCCCTGCTGTGTATTTTCCCTAAAGAATTAAAAGAATCATACCACAGTGATATATGTGCACCCATGTTCATAGCAGCACAGTTTGCAATAGCTAAAACTTGGAAACAGCCCAAAAGCCCATCAACTGGAGACTGGATAAAGAAATTTTTTTTTTTATAAAATGGAGTACTACTCAGCCATCAAAAACGAGAAATTAGAGACATTTATAGCTAAATGAATGCACATTGAGGTGGTACTCTTAAGTGAAATAAACAAGACACACGTGTAAATACTGAATAGTTTCTCTAGTGTGAGAAACTGAAAGTGTAAATAAGGATGAAAAAGTGTAATATATAATGTGAAACAGGAAGAAAAGGGACAAAGGGGAGGGGGGAATGAGAGGGGTAGGGGAAAGGAAAGAAGGGAATGAAATTAATATGAGAAAATGAAAACATGGAAACAAAGTCTTTGTAAATAGGGAGGTATGGAGGGGTTGAAGGGAGGGCAGGGGAAGGGGGAAAAAATAAGAACCACAAGAGTATGTAAAGGTGCAAATTTCCAATGATGAATGTCATTATATTGTACACCTAAAATGTACCAATAAAAGGATATACCAGAAAAAGAAAGTCAAGCCAAGCCACCTGAGTTCAAATCTAAGCCAGCCTGCCACCTACCCATCATGGGACCTGTAGCTAATGACTTGGTGTTTTTAAGCCTCTTTACACTTCTGTAAAAAAAAGGTAATAGCAGAGCTAAACACACAGAGCTAGCATACATTCTCATGACGTATGGCATTCTGCAGGTGTATTACTCTGCAATAGTCTTTGTTCGAAGCGTACAATTAAGAAGTTAGACTATGAATTAGGCTTAATTAAGAGAAGGTAGGTGAGAGAAAGGTGGAGAAGAACACAAGGATAATTCAATGATAAAAAAATGTTTAGACTGTCATGGCAGTAGGGTCAGTACTGACAGTCACATTTTGTTTAGCTTTTTACCAATCCGAATATGTAAATTCCAGGCCCATAGCTGTAGAAATCACACTAGGGCTGCCTCAATTGGTCCCTAGTGTCACAGGTCAGGCCATTCCCGGGAGTCTTGTTCTCCAGGGCTCTGGTGGGCTCTGCTTTCACTCACTGTTGTTAGAATTCTCAGAGCCCAGGACTCAAAGAAGCTTCAAGTGAAGGAGAACTTCAGCAAATGCTTTATCTCTTATTCCTTCTTTTCCCATTTTGCTTACAGTTAGGCATATCCTAAAGGTATGTGAACTTCCTTTTACAGAGCATTTACTGTGTGTCATAGAGCAAGGTCCCTTGATATAAACAAGGAATGACTAACTTATTTATTTGAAGGAAACTTTTGACAGTTACTTGAAACTTGATTGCAAATGCTATCGAATTGTGATTATTTTTCTTTTTCTTTCTAGGAATAAAATTCATCCTAACATTTTTTTGAATTAAATACCAAAATAACAAAGAAATTTCCTGCCTATTAGAAAGGATAGGCTTTTATTCTCCTCATTCTGTCTCCTTATCAGGCAATCTTCCCAGGATGCCTTGATAATTTAATACAAAAATAAGCAAAAACATTAACATGTATATAAATATTAGACATGGGTAAAAAGATGATGGTTAGGGTAGTTATAGATTACTCCCATCACTTAAGGCATAGCTTCAGTTTCTATTTTCTTTTTACAAAAGAAACATTTCTCAGCTGACAGAATTGAGCCTCCCATATATATCATTCATAACGTGTATGATGATGCATGGATAGGTAATTTAGATAGAGAGAGAGACCTCTAGTTATTTATCAAATAAATGGGCACAGATTTGGCCCAGCAAACAATAGTGTATTTATTTTTTTAACAATAATATTCCAAAAGTAGTGTTTTTATGCGTCTTATAATCAAATGTTCATTTTCTTCAAAATGATTAGACTTTACTAAGTTTGTTCAAATACCTACAATAAAGATTTGATTCTGCTGGGGCCAAACTCCTCAAGTGGAACAAGCTTGTTGGAACTCTATTATATTATATTTTTATATTTATATAGTTTGGTTTGGGTATTTCAAATATTCAAATAACTTGTTGCTGCAAAATGTATATATTTGAATTTATTCATATTGAATATTTTTCTAGAGGGCAAATTATCATTTTGCTCTTTATTTGACTGCAGAGGACATATACATAAGTGCCATATAAAAATGCTTCATTGTCAAGTTTCCTACTGGCATAGGCTATAGGAACCATCAAAGCTCAGTTTAGAACCTCTGCTCCACTCCCTTCAAAAGGGCTATTTCCGAAATTGTACAATCACATCAGCATTTTTCTTATTATATGTTACTCCCATCACTCAGATCCCAGGCTTAGTTTCTATTTTATTTTTACCCAAAGAAACATTTCTTAGCTGATAGAATTGAGCCTCCCATGTAGTGTCCATTTCTCTGAATCCCTAGTTTCTGTATTTGCCATTTTCCCATCACTGCGATAAAATAACTCATACCCACAACTTAAGGAGGAGAGGTTTATTTGGCTTATGGTTTCAGAGAATTCAGTCCATGGTTGGCCGGTTCCATTGCAAATCTCAGAAAGAGCATAGCGTAAGAAAGCTGCTCAATTCATGGTAGCTAGGAAATAAAGAAAGAAGGGTGGAGCCAGAGACAAGAGTACACCCTTCCAAGTCATGTCCCCCAGAAACCAACTTCTTCCACCCAGGCCCACCTCCTACTAGCACATTCAGCTATGAACTCTCCAATGGATTAGTCTACCAATGAGTATGAAGCCTCTATGGTCCAGTCACCTTCCACAATCCCCACCTCTGAACACGTGAGGCTTTTAGGAAACATTTTAAATCTAAGCCATGACAGTTTCTCCAAATTTTAGAGCTAGGAAAAATTAAGAACTTAACAAAATTCCTGACCTAAAAAGCTATTCATGAAATGATTATTTCATGACTATTAATTAAATCATATTACCCATTTTCCTCATTTCATAAGACCAGATAGGTTAACTAATTTACTAAAGCTCAGTTAGGCAGAGATGGATTTTGAAAATCCAATTTCCTGATTCTTAAGGCATATTTGTTTCAGCCTAGCTATGACTCATTTTACTCCTCAACAATCTTTGACTTATTATTTTGTCAGTTTATCAAATATCTTAAAGGAATGTTGCCAGATTTTTAATTTAATTTGCTACTCTTAATAGCCTATAATTTTCCAGAGGGTAAAGCTATGTCTTTATATTTTATTGTAAATGTTTATCACTGTTGTATGTGTGGCTTATGTATGAGCATCAGTTGAATTTACGGTAGTGACTATTTGATAACAGCTCTCCCAGAGACTTCAGTTATAGAAGAGTGCCAAAATATCTTCCTCAGGAGTCACTTCTCAAAGGGATTTGTATCACTTCTCAAGGGGATTGAAAAGAGAGAAAATTACTGACACTGACATACAGGCATAAAAATAAGGAAAATATATTTACAAAGCTTGCATTATCCAAGACTGGAAAGTTAGCAAATATTATAAGAACAATGTTGGTAAGTGAAAATAGCAGATACTACATTTAATTTGGCCATGAAAAATATAAAACTGTGATAGTATGTTCATGCTACCTGCTTATTAGACTTGTTAATACCTAATTCAATGTCTAGGTTCCTCTTCAATGTTCCCTATATTTTATCACATAATACATTCGTTTTAATAACGATAGTGTTATTAAATCCCTACCATTATAGCTAAATATTTCCTTGAGCCAAAATAGTGTCCTTCAAGGAAAGATCACTAACAGCTCCAGAATTTTCAGTTTTCTTGACATTAGTATATCATTCACAGAAAACTAAAGGCCAATACCAAGGATGCTGTGAGGCCTGATCTCATCTGGAGTTCAGTCTTCAGACCAGGCAAAGGAAGACAGTAAGACAATATGAGATGGAGCCCAACTCTTCTTTTTCCTTTTTCTCAAGAATCAAAACTATAGCATGCCAAAAGGCTAAAAAAAAAAAAAAAAAAAAAAAAAAGCCAAACCAAGTCTTGGAAAGTACTGAAATTAAAAGGAGCATTTTTCTCTGCCCCTGGGCAAGAAGAATGCATTCCTGCCTGCAACAGCACACTGATGACTTCCTACTAGGGAATATTTGACAATTTGAGGATAATTCTAGGTTGAGAATCCAGTGTCTTTCCCAGGAAGAGAGATATTAAACTTCCAGCTGTATTTTTGGACACTGCACAGGCCTTGAGTGAAAACACTTTCTTCAGGGACTATAAACACCATGCTGGTCTAGCACTCAAGTCATTTGACACATTGTGAAGTAGTACACAGCATGACAAGATCCTAAAACTAAGCTAGTCTTTTGACATCTGTGCTCTAGGAAACTGAGTAAACCCATGGTTAACTGAATTTTACTAATTTATAATTCAGCCCTAACCCAGTTTAGAGTCAGATTAAGGTGATAAGACTCCAACTCTAACAGCTTAGGAAAAAAAAGAAAATCCTCCACGTGGAAGATCTTATTATCTGGAACATTTAAAACACACTATTTGGGCTCTAGGCATTTGAATGCCCTCTAGGCTTTCAAAAATACAAGAATGTATGGAAAATAGCACAGATAATATTATATATTAAAAACCTATCTACCACATGTTGCAATCATTGTAGTTAACAAACAAGGAATTTTTTAAAAATATAATTAATTTGTTTAAGAAAATAGAGAGGGCTGGGGACTTAGCTCAGTGGTTCTGCCGCCTGCCTCACAAGAGGAAGGTCCCGAGTTCGATCCTTGATACCAAAAAAATAAAAAATAAAGAGAAAAAGAAAAAGAAAATAGAGAAATTATGGAAAAATAGACAAATTGAATTGTAAAATCTCAATTACAATTATAATCTATTAATAAAATCAAATGGGCATGGTAGAATTGAACAATATCATATCAGAAATGAGAATCTCTAACAATAGATCAGATACAACTAATCTCAACAAGTTTAAAGAAAATCAAATCATTGAGCCTAAACACATCACAATCAAATTGCTAAGAACTAAATAAAATCTAAAGTGAAACCAGGGTAAAAATATCCATTCCTTTAAGCGGAGTAACAGTTTACTTCTAATAGAAATACTAATATCCAGGAGATAATAAAACATTTTAAATATTCACCTTTACATTTGATTCTTCAAGTTACCAAGATATATACTTCCCCACAGATCCATACCTTCCTACATATACTTACTTGCCTGTGTGATGCCAGTGCTAGGAGATTGCAAAGTGCAAACGATATCAGCTCTGCTCGGTGACTTCCTTTTAAGATATTCAAATAGGGAGCCCTAAATGATGATCACCAGGTTAGAGAAAGAAGTTTGTTCTGTTCTTTGTGGCTGCTGTTACTATCAGCATTACTCTACCAAAGGATCTCTTCCTAGAAGTAGCAGTACATTCCACCCGCCAGCTTCTTCAGCTTTTACATGATCACCTTTATCTGCTCTCTCAGTGAGGGATAGCTCACCCTCTTTAGGGGTCTGGGTATCAGCTTTGAAGCAGAACTTCATCAAGCTTCTCAGTGCTAACAACACCAATCTCTCAGCAAATTCCTGCTACAAATACACAAACACGCACATATGTTAATGTGAATGTCCTTACTTTATTCAGAAACAATTTTTTTGTGACAATAATTTTTTCAAATTGGATATCTGGTCCCAATAAAGCAGAATGATGCTTTTTCCTTAGTTTTGATTGGTGTGTCTTTTTCAAGCAAGTAAACAAAAATCTACTAACATGTTTCTTTTTTAATGTGTAGTCATAATTAAAACTGTCAATAATATAAAAATTAAAGAAATGTAAATTTGTCTGATTAGGAAACAAAATTCAAGACACAAATCGTAATAAATGGTGATCATCTTTAGCAAACAGAACTGTGTATAGTATTTTTCATGTATTCTTATTTTTGTAAATGACACAATCATAAAACAATGACACCATTTTAATTACCTAGTTAAGATGAAATCAATTAATATTCAAGTATCTTTAAAATCTAATGGATTTCATATCTAGTAGATTCCTATCTTCTTCCTCTATCTTGGCTTCTTTTCTAGGAAACAAATCCCAATTTGATTTTTCAAATAAAAACCCAATAAAATGTGATACCTGTGCACCAGCATGTCTATACTGATAGTATATAGCCCATGTCCATCTGGTCAATTAATAATTTAATATCACTGCTTTTTGTAAAGTTGAGCCTTTGTTCCTCTTGTTTCTCCGATTGGTAAAAAGCACAGATGGTAGAATATTTTTGCCTAATGACTAAAATTTGATGTTAGGTTTTGCTAATAAAATAACTTTTTTATTAATTGTGGCTATAATATATTATTAATAGTATCATGGAAAGTTTCTATTATTATCTTATTAATGCAGTACTAACTACAATACAAATTGTAAGTAGGGAGAGAGTGACTCCCAGGAGGAGACATAGAACAGAGTATGCTAGCTATATGTCAGAGATGTTTTGCTATTTCTCCTACATTAATTTTTGTCCTCTTGCCACATTAAACTGCTTTTTAGAAAAACATCCCACACATGAAGACATTTATGACTATTAACACCTAATTCAATCTTTTTCTCCAGAACACAAAATTCATTTCCTAGGAATTTAGAAATTTGTTTGTATATTACTTCTATTGGCCTTCTATCATATCCTATTTTAAATCTGATACAGTAATTTATGATTATTCATAACAAATCTTTTAAGTAATGATTCTTAGACCTTTGGTGTCAACTTTCCATTATGTTTTGCTGTTCCCTCTCCACGCTGTTGTCTGGGTATAAGAGGACAAGTTCACATGGCCTCAAGAGGTTGGAATAAAGGAGTAAGCTGCTTCAGGTGCATAAGTTGGTGACCTTTGAGGAGTGATTATTTCCATTTCTGTGCATTCTTCCAGTGTGGTCAGGCATGCGTGGAAGATAGTAAAACTCATTTTATGGTCTCTAGTCGGGCTCTGATGTATGCTGGTGCTATAAATTTCTGCCTTTTCTTCTGTTCTAAAACAGCCTATCCCTATCTCTGCTTTGGGACCTTGGCATTATCTCACCTTCATCATAGCTTTTTCCACAACAAGCAACACCCATTACCCACACACAAACTGACAGACACCTTGGGTTTTCCAATGGATACTATTGGTTCTTTGCAATTCCATCCTATGCTCTCTACTCTGTTGGATGCCCAGTAGGGGATAGTCTTCTTTGCATGATCATTTTCTTGCAGAGCTGAAACTGGAAAAAGACCAGGACCCTCCACAGGTTGGATATATCACATACATCCTCATTCCAGGTAGAAGGTAACAGCTACATGTTTTATCATTTAGTATCTTCCGATGACCTGTTATTTATCCCTCTATCCCCAGTGTGCGAGGGTTCAATGCATTTCATTTACTTTGTCTTTCTTCTTAACTTCTGTTTTATATACAATAAAAGAAAATAATAGAGTCCAAATTGGAGTTTGATGTGCTAAATGACATTTTATTACCAAATCCTACATGGAACATTGGAAAATGAAGACTAAATATTTGTTTCCATTCATCCTGTCATTTTCTGAATCTTATTCCTGAGGAGTAAGGCTGGGGGCAGCCTTGATCTGATTGTAAACATGCCTAATTTTGTTTTCTGCAAAAAGAAAATGAGAAAAGTACATTAGTATTTTGTTAAAATATCTCTCACAGACACATATCTCTTTCTGAGATAATTACACAGAATAAGTTTGCAGGAAGTTCCCATTTGGAGGGCAAAGCAAAGTGATAACCATTTCCAATGTCTCCAAAACCATCTTCCATAATTAGTTTCATAGGTGAAGTATAGTAATATGAAAGCTATATTATATTAGGTAAGCTTAAATTATGTTCCGGCTTTCACATTACAATTCTCTCATATTCCCATACCTAAATGGCAACTGCTTAAAACTTTCTTCTGGCAACCAGAAAATCAAAGTTAAATTAAGAGGCAAATAATAATTATTTTTGTGTTATGATTGTCTACTTACAGAAGGTAAAGTTATGCTATTGATTGATTAGTAAATAAATAATCAGGCAATTTACTTGTATTTTTAATGAAAATGCTGATAGAAATGTGTGTGTGTGTGTGTGTGGGTGGCTGTGTTTGTGTGTAAAGAGACAGGCCAGTGAGGCAGGATAGCTTTTTATTTCCACACTTTTTACTCTCTACTTCTATGGCTTCTCTTTTCTTATTCTGCCCAGATCAGTTCATCTAGTCTTTGTTCCTGAACTAGCTTTCACATTTGCTCTCCTGGGAGTTTTCCTCTCAGCTTCATAACAACACAATAAACTTGTAAAAATAAGGGGGAAAAACCTGTACCAAGCTTCAGCAACTAGTTGTTCCAGAAAAGGCGTCTAAAATTGTACGATATGACACTAGGTATAATGAAGTCCCAGAAGCCAATAGAAGGTTATACATAACATACTCATAACCTCTCCTCTTAGGTGTGAGTTATCTCTGAAGTGTTGAAAAACTCCAGGGTAGATTGAGTGTGTTACACATGGGCTTAGCCTTCAAGACGTTAATGAATTCTCAAGTGGCATAAAATACCTTCAGTTTGCATTTGCTGAACTGCAGGGCAAAGATGATAGCATTTGTCCATCAATGGTTTTCTAAGGTGGTTACTCAAAGTGCAGTGGAGGTATCTACTGCCCATGAGTCTTTAAGGCAAACAACTGACAGATATCTGAATGTCTCAGTCCTAATAAACTCTGGGAAAGTGCTTTAAACAAAGTTAACACACAAAAAGTAGTCTTAGAAGTGCTTTCTCAATGTTTTCTTGGGAAAATATACAGGCCTTTGAAGGGGTGGTCCAAGAGTTGAAATGTGATGAATATACAGTTTTGTAGTGCTACTCATTATTACAGGGCAGTCTGATGTTATCTGTAAGTTTGTATACCTTGAAGCTGAGCCAAATATGTAGCCAAACTAGTTAAAACTTGATATTGATAGCAACTATAGAAGTTCTGTCTCTGTCCTCTTAGGTGTTTTAGCTATATATGTGCCTCAAAGACACTGAATTAAGACTCAGCCATAGTCCAAGCTAGAAGGAATAAAAAAGTTAACATTTTAGCTACTCAAACTGTCCATGCTGTGTCCCCCTGGTTTAGGAATACATTTTGATAAAATTTGCTGGCATACATATTTACAGGCTTAAGATCAGACAGACTTGGGTACATTCCTACTCAGCAGTTTATTAAATGAAAACTTCCAAGTTCAGCTTTCCTATCTTAAAAATGAGAAACTGATTATCCACTTTTAGACAACAATGTGAGTATGCAAGCAATCATATAAAAATGTACCTAGCTAGCACATTGCTTACCTTCAGTAAAAGAGATATTATTTTAATTGTTTTCCTCTTTTAGAATTAAACAACAGAAGCCACTAGATTTATTTTGTAGTTTAAAAATAATTAACTACTATACTCTGTCACTCTTGATGTGAAGAGCATGCAACATAAAAAAAATAAACTGTCTAAGCATATAAATAACAACAGTCTTATTGTGCATGAGACTCATTTCTTCTTATTTTAAGAGATCCATTCATTCAAATCCAAATTAGTTCACATCTATTTGCTGAGGATGTTTAGACCAATGTAGTTTTGGAACCAAAAGGCTTTTGAAGTGAGTCCAAAGGCATATTTCTCACAGGTTAAAATCCCAAGGGGAAATGCAACCAAAAACTTTGCTCAGCTCAATTTAGAGTTAAAATGAGATTGGCATGGGAGGCAGTGCAGCTTGGAACATTCACATACATTGCAGGATGCATCTTTAATGCAAAGAAGGGCTCACTGGGAGCATAAGGCATGAAAGTTTGAAATACCAGAACTGATGTTGGAAGCAAAGCTTCCCCATGAAAGTAGAGCTGATTTACTTTTGTAGAATGATGCCCAGGGAAGAGGATATCCCAATTTGCCCTTGAACCACAAAGCATGTTGATTGCCTGCACATCAGTGCTAGCCTTAAATTCATTATCAGTTACATTTTGGACTACCTTAGAAAGAACTTATGACAGATTGAAACAATTGGATCCATCATTGTTTCATTAAACCAATATTAATTAAATGTTTCCACCTTTTATTGGGACTTGTTAGATACTGATTAGCCATGACATATCATTATTTTCAGCAGAACATGGTCAACATCCAGCAAAGAGCACTGAGATGTAATCAGGCACCAATGTATGCTGGAATTAATAATTATACTAAATTGGGCAAAATGAATAATTTATGGTGTAAATTCTTATGTAATTTGCTATGGTAACCCACAAGAAGAGATCTGCTGTATTTTAACAAAGCATGAGTTTCCAGGAATAAAGTAAGACAACCCACTTTAGGAGGAAAACACTTGGAGATGGGAAAACTGCAATCAGCTAAAAACAGGAAATGGTATCATCATTGTCATCATTAATCAACATGTATTATTTATCCAGTAGTGCAAAGAATTGAATCAAAGCTTTAAGTACATCTCCTTTCTCTTCAAATGTTAACAGACAAAATAGGATCCTCTTTATTATAGAAGGTACTGAAAAATGTGTTGCTTTGGGCTAGTTTGTTCATTGTTTTCTGAACAAATGAAAATATATTTAATGTAATTTTTATTCTATCTTATCTTAATAGAAAGAACTAAAATTCAGAGCTGGTTTAAAGGAGAAAATTGTTAAGATTGTTGCAAGCATGGGTACTTTGAAGAAAGTATACTTTTTGCTTAGTAAGTACTCAGCATCACAACTTTACCATTCATTGAGTATGTCCCTTTATCTAGCACCACATGCGTAGTCTCTTTTGACCTAAGATTGATATTATGAAAGTGGTGGATAAAGAAACTTAGACTCTAAGAAGTCAGACAGGTTCACTCAGCTAGGAAATTAGTAAAACCGATTCTAAAAGACTGCAATATGTAAGAATATGTAGAATGCTCCACTGCTTAATATTTTGAATATATATATTGAATTTAATTTAAACTACTATTCTTTATATATATAATTATGTGGTATATAGTTTTAAATTGTATAAATCACATTATTAAAATCCAACAATGTAAATTTTGTTGTTTGTTCAATTTTGACCTGAAAAGCATTGCTGTGGTTCATTACTTAATAAAAAAGTCAAATAATCTGTGACAATTACTGTGTGTTAGTACACAGTAAATCATCTTATTGATACATAACTTCTCATACTAATTTCTGCATGTATTTATGTGTAATGTTCCTTTTGCATTCGTTATCCATCCTGCGGGGGTAAACCCAAAGAAAAAAAATTAATGAACCATTTTAATGGGAAAACTCAAATTGATGGAGACTGCAGGTTCAGTGGATGGGATTTTCACTGCTGTCTTTTCACACTGGCATGCTGTGACCTATCTCAGAGGAATGACAAATAAGTACTAACCCTGTGTCCAACACGGAGTGAGCATTTCATATGCTTCATGTTATCAAATCTGCACTGAGACCTGAGAATGTGTAAACTACTTTAATCTCCATATTAATGGAAACTATCTTTCAGAAAGTTTAAGAAATTTGTCCAACACTAGCACAGCAAGTAAATCATGAGGCTGAATTTTAATTCAGGTCAGTCTGTCTTCAGAGCAAACAGTGCTAATAGTTATGCTACCCTTTCCAAAAGAGAGTAAGGCACTGCCTTAGTATTTCTAACTCTCTTAGCACAAATAAAACCCTTTTCCTACAGGAATAACTAATGTCCTCAATTTAGAATGATATATATTTGACAGTTTTCAGCTAATGAAGACCAATCACCTTAGGGACTGTTAACACTCACTGACTTTTACCTGAATGTGAATGCAGAGGTGAAGGCAGTGTTTGATATAGTAAAGGAATTGAATGTACAAAAAAATAAAAATAAGATGAATGTCTAGTGGCCTGAAACAAGAATGAAATTTCCTGATTAACTTTGAAAATACCCCAAACTTCATCTTGGTGTCAATCTGGGTGACAGGTGAGTAGGTGAGCATAGACCCAGGCAATTTTCTTGACTCTAATCTTCCCCTAACTGATCATTGTAATATCTAATTTCAAAGGAATTGTCCAGCCCACTGGTTATTGTAAATCAATCAATGTCTGCTGTCCTATTACCCTGACTAGGGGTCAGAAAAAGGTAGAAGGGGTATAGAAAAATTCAAGTTCTTCCCTCTTTGAAGGAATCAAGTTTTTGTGTGTATTGGGGGCCTCTGCTTTCTACATTTTCTTCTTCTTTTGTTAAATGCTTTGCATGTGAGGTGTTCAGTAAAACTTGATGGTGATAATAATGAGGATGATGTCATCCCTTTAACACTACTGTCCTAAGAAAATGGAAGTAGAGAAGCAAATCTCAGATTTTAAAATAGTAGAATTCTAAATAAAATGTTACTCCTTTTATTAACTACATTTAGTTTACCCTCTTTTAAAATAAAGCAGTAATAGGAAATTCTGTAGAAACAAACAATAAAGAGTCAAAGTCACCCCTTCAAACATGTAGCAACTACGGCTTTCAAAGATTAGTCTTACCAATAAATCAGTGTACTCACAGATGCAGAGCAAGACAGAACACAGGCTGCCCAGGAATATATTATGACAATAGATGCCTTAGCAATAGTTTTAACTGTTCTGCAACAGATTGTGCCCTAAAGCAGTAAATAACCTGTGGACAGGAGTTTGTTTAGTTTTTGTTAACTCTAGGTAAATATGTAAACAGACAGACAGACATATACACATGCAGAGCTTCATCATCATCTTCTATATTGTTCTTAGGTTTCATAAAAAACTGATTATTGGTGCAACGCTTAGGTAACAGAGAGCTGGTGAAATTGATGTAATTCCAACAGCTATCCTGTTTTCCTTGTTTCCAGAGTACAGCAAACAATAGCACCCTTACCAAATACCAAAGCACAAGATGAGTCTTGGAACACAAGAAGCAGTACTTCAATTTGAGTGTGTGTGTGTGTGTGTGTGTGTGTGCATGTGTGTGTGTGTTTTGAGTCAAACATTCTCATGATTTATTTCACATTCTGTCATTAGATGATTTCTATCCAGTAGACATACAGAGTATTTAGTATTTTTACCTAGAAACTAAGAATAAAAAACAGCTCCAACTGAAGCCATTTTGATCTAAAATTTTAAAAAATAACAAAACATCTGTGTGGCAGGATCTGTGGAGGGATGGTAACTCATTTTTTAAAAACCCAATAGTGTATTCCTGCTACATGGTTTCTGCCATATTCCTGCGCATTCAGAGACAGAAGCCCAGTCCATTTGAAGGTTCCTAGTCTTCCAGGGACAAGCAGACTAACCCTGAGCAATTCTTCCTTTACCCTCTAAAATAATCCCACACTTATTTCTGATTACCCAAAGCTGAATGGATCTTATATCTTCCAAGCTAGTCTGAGACAAGCTGGTGACCCAGGTAGTGGTGATTTGATTTGGTGGTGCTCCTGTCTCATTCACTCTCTTACTCAAATGAAACTCAAGATGCCCAACTATTCAGTGGAATGATAATGATATCTAAACCTATGGGACTGTTGTGAGAATTAAATGTTATCAATTTTGAAAATTGTACCCCAAATGAGAGAGATATCTATCTTTTCATCTTCTCTCAGGATGCTTTTGCTGAGCAAAGCTAATGTCCCCTTCCTTCTGAAAGCACAAGAAACCTTGGTACAGGGTGGATCAAGGAGCATGCTTCCTTTCACTGAGTCACCTTGCTCTTGCCTTGGTTTACCTTGGTTTACTCATGATCATGAAGGTAAGTTTTGGAAGTGGAATGTGAGCTTAAGTAAAATATAGAAAAACCAAATTATTCTTAGCTGTTTTCTAAAACTTAAGCCTAATTTTGACAGGAGAATGTTTTTCATGAACAGGTTTCTTTAGAATGCCAGTTCAGTTGTGTTTTGTAGCCTTTTTGTTGCTCTGGATTATTCCCTCAGGAATCTCAACAAGTGACCTTTGGCTGGCTGAGCAGAAACACATTCACGCAACACTGCATTCCAGCCATAAATCTGGGTATCAATATTTTTCATCCTCAATATCTGTAATTCAGATAGTTCAGAGGCTGAATATGCATGGAGGGTTTCGGTTTTCAGGGGAGGAAGTTCCACCTGAAGAATTAAGGGCTCCAAGGTACAGACTTGGAGAAAGGGAATAGAATTCATTGTGAAAAGCAGAACAGGCTTCTGTGAGAGAATGGACTTTTGAAACATGCTAACTCGCCTTCACTTTCAGGAAATAGAACAGGTCTGTCTCATAGGTGATGATAGCACAGAGCATGTAGGAGTTATTAGAAAGAAGAGAGAACAAAAATATGAAAATAAAAATAGTGTGGCTGAAGGTAGGTATAGAGAAAGAGACTATATCAAATATATGGGGACTCCAGTTTGTTTCAGAGTAAGGATTATTCATTCTAGTTTATTTATAGATGTTAGGGTTTGGGGGATACCTCAGAAACAGGAATCATTTAGTTTAGTGTAGAATAGGTTCAACTGGTTTTAAGAGTCCTTTGTTGTTTCCCAGTCAAAAACCTTGGTCTCATTCTTTAACTCCTAGAATTGCTTGCTACTAATTCATATTATAGCAGATAAATGAATATACAACAACTTAAAGTTTATTTGCTCTTACTTAACATAGGATGCTAGAAATCTTTTGAAAAAATCAAAAGTTAAAATTCAACTATACCAAATTACTGAATGCCATTCCAAGTTAATTACAACTAGAAATTTAGGAAAGAGCTTGGAAAGTATTTTTAGTAAAATTCATTGCTTTCATTCCCAATGAGTTTTAATAATTGAGGGTGTCATAAAGCTTGACCCATAACGAGTAACCTTGATGGTTATTTGTTATGTATTCAGTTTTGTCTGCCTTAGCTAAAGCTTAAATATTAATGGAAAAAAGAAAATCTACAAAATCCCTCAAGCTGCACTGTAGGAGTCCAGCACATTTTAGTTGGTGGCAGTGAATATAATCATCATTTCTGTGCTAATTTTTAAAAACAGCAACAAACTTGAAAGCACATATTTTAAAGAATGCTACATGGAATATTTGACAACTTCCATATGCAAAACATGTAGCTTATTCTGGAAGTCTTTCTAGGGTAAAAAATATTTAAAAAGACAGGTGATGATAACCTATAATATATGGGGAGAGATTTCTTGATTGTTTGGGGAAGAAAGAGTGTGAAGATCGGGGTGACAGGCCACCATGTGGTTGGGAGCTCTTCTTCTTACTCAGGTTTCCACAGGCCAGTTTGATTTCAGTGTGTCTTAGTGGTTACAAGTGCAGTAGAATCTTTGTCAGTGACTGAGTTTCTAAAATTAGACCTCAGCTCTACCAAATACTCTTTGGCCTTGAGCAAGTAAAAATCTATGTACCTTAACTATTCTGTGAGACTGTAAATGTTTGCTACACTGTAGTTTCTTGTGAGAATTATTTTTTAAAAAATAACTGAAAAGTCCTTGCAACATGATATAACTGTTCAATTTATGTTAACTCTCACAAATAAATCATAATGAGGATGGTGGAAGGACATCCAGCAGACATTTGTGGCTCCACAGATAAAGGTCTATACTTTTGGAAAAATTAGAATTAAAATAGAGCATCACTTTTCAAAACTTCAGAAGTTTAGCAAGTGGTTACTAAGCAACTAATAGGATCTTATTATAAGAAATATGTAACATGGGAAACATCAAGTTTTAAAAGTATATGAAGATATATATTAAATTCATCAAACATTTATTGAATATCAATTAGTAGCAAGCAGCTATCAATTGATTTGTGAACATTTTCATTAGCATTCCTATCTTCTTGACCCTAAAACTAAGGTCCCTTAAGAAGGTCATAAAGGGGCTGGGGATTTAGCTCAGTGGTTCCACTGCCTGCCTCACAAGTGCAAGGACTCAAGTTCAGTGTATCGTACCAAAAACAAAACAAAACAAAACCAAAAACAACAACAACAACAACAACAAAGAAGGTCATAGGTTAGAGCCAGGTATGATGGTGCATGCTTTTAATCCCAGCATTCCGGGAGGTTTAGGCAGGACAGTGGCAAGTTTGAGTGCAGCCTGAGCAACTTAGCAAGATTCTATCTCAAAATAAAAAATAAAAAAGGCTACAGTTATATAGCTCAGTGAAAAGGCCCTGAGTTCAATCCCTAGTATCACAAAAAAGTCCCAGTTTCAACTATGTGTAAGCTAATTTGCAATTCCAGTGTGGTATGATTAATGGTAAAACAAGCAGTGTAAAAGGCATGCTAGTATGTGGGATGAGAATTTTGTCTTATTGGATTAAACAGGTTTGGAAAAGTAGAATCCTTGAAAGATCCAAAAAATTACTGGGTTGATCAAGAAGTAGTAAGTACAAACACTTAAAGTATCAAACATTGTGATCTAATGTTATCCCTGGGCTTCAGGGTATATGAGAACAGCAAAGGGAAGGAGACAAGAAAGTAAAAGCTTAAAGGATTTTGAAATGCAACATAGACCACAGGCCCCTTGCTCATATTGTTGAGTAGCTGACATCTGTTCAGCATTGGAATTGAGAAAGATGTCAAAGATAACAACATATACAATATTAAACTCCATAGCTGGAAACAACAACATCAAATTAATTTGAATAGTTTCAAAAATTAAAAATTGTACTTAAAGGTGTATATATATATGTATATGTATATATATGTGTGTATATGTATATATATGTGTATATATATATATGTATATATCCTGAAGTTTAGAGAGTTAAGTGATCTGTCCAAGAAACATATTGAGTGACAAAAATTTGAATAACTCAAGTCTTTCTGATTTATTGGCACAGGTTATAAATTTCATGCTGTGCCCTCTCATTAAAAGATGCTCATAGGTTAAAACTTTTCTTCTTGAAAAGTCCATAAAGTGTCTGTGCGTATTTCCATGGGTGAATTGATGCCTCTACTGAGTGCACAAAGGACAAACACAATTTATTGCGGCGTCTCACTAGACAGCTGTGTCTCTCACAATTTCTAAATTGTGGTATCTGATCTATAAAGTCCTTAGATTCAGATGTGCTGAACAAGGACTGGGAAGAGCAGAAAGAGGATACTTATGATAGAAAATTAGAGTCATTGGAAAAAGATGCTGAAATTAGGGTGGCACAAAAGAATTTTGCAAGGGAGGTCCCAGAGCAGCTTGGAGCCCCGCCTTCATCCTGTGCTCCACTTAGCCACCCAGGCGCCTGCAAGGCCCAATTCCATCTCCCCACCCCCCACCCCCTTACTGCTCTTCTACTACCTGGTCCCTCACTACAGAGGCACAGGGGACTATACTTCACATAGTTAAATGTGATGGATTAATAACTATCACAAATTGTCATGTTCTAAGCTGCACTTGATGCTATGGTATTGCTGATTGAAACATTTGGACTAACATGTTGTGATTGATCTAATCAGTTTTCCTTCATGGTATAAGGAAAATAAAATAGCCTCAGAGTCATTAGAGCCTCAAAACCTAAACACAAACCATATCTGCAAGACACCTCTGAAAAGCAATCATTCCACAAGGGTTTTATACAAAAGCAACAAAGATACCTGCATTAAGCAATTTTGAAATATCAACCCAGGAATTAAACCAAAGACAGTACCAAAAATAAAAATGAGAAGACATTTAAGCAAGGTGCAAACGCAGGCTTCCATGCCACTAAAAGGAAATTCTGGGGGAAATGAGGTGGAAAAGTCTGATAATCAACCACCTGGACACTCTGAACTGATAGCACAGGAAGTAACAAAGCAAATACATGAGGCTCTAGAAAAATTCAAAGCAAAAATAATCTCCCAGATAAATACAAAGATGGTGAGTAGAGTGAAAGATATGATTAGAGTCTCTAGAGCAGAAACAGACAAAAAAATAGATGAGCTCAGAAACATGCTGGAAGCCATGAATGCCCAGCATACCAAAGAAATGGAAACCATGATTGCCCAACATAAGAAATTGAATCCATGAAACAGATTCAAACAGATATTCAGGAGATTAAAAGCTCCATGGAAGCATGCAGAGCAGACTAAGAGAATCTGAAGACAGAATATCAGATATAGAAGACAGGATCACAGTTAAGGACCATGAAAGCAGAGATTTCTTAAAGATAGTAAGGGACCATGAGAAATCAATCCAAAAGCTGCTATATGATGCAAAGAAGAATAACATAAGACTGATAGGAGTCCACAAAAAACAGGAGAAAGTACAATTGACATTAAAAAAAATGTTCACAGAAGTAATAGTAGAAAACTTCCTAGACAGAGGTAGAGAATTGGACACACAGATAAGTGATGCATATAGAACTCCACTCAGCCACAATCAAAAAAATTCTACACCTAGTCATATAATAGTCAAGATTCCAGAAACCCAACAGAAGAACAAAATTCTACAGGCAGTTAGAGAAAAGAAACAAATCACCTACAAAGGAAAGCCCATCAGAATCACAGCAGATTTCTCAACACAAACCCTCAAATCAAGGACAGCCTGGACTGAAGTATTTCAAGCCCTAAAAGAAAATAACTTCCAACCTAGACTGTTGCATCCGGTAAAATTATCTTTCAAAATCGATGGGGAAATTAGATACTTTCATGACAAAGAACACCTGAGAAATTTCGTGAACACCAAACCAGCACTCCAAACAATTTTATGCAATATCCTAGAAAAAGACAATGAAGGTCACAACTCCATGAGGGCCAACAGAGAGAAGACACCACACAAGGTAAGGCACTAAAGGGAAAGGGGGAAAAATAAGAAAAAAGACAACAATAAACATCATAAGAAGAATGAGTCAATATCTCTCAATTATAACTATCAATGTTAATGGCCTCAATTCACCAATCAAAAGAAATCGACTGACAGAAGGGAATAAGAAGCAAAACCCAGCAATATGCTGTATACAAGAAACACACCTAACTCAAAAGGAAATTCATAGACTGAAAGTAAAGGGATGGAAAACAGTTCTCCATGCCACAGGATCCCAGAAAAAAAGCAGGGGCACCAATCTTATTTTCAGACAAAGTAGATTTCAAACCAAAACTAATTAAGAGAGACAAAGATGGTCACTACATCCTTGTGCAGGAAACAATCCAAGAGGAAGGGATGACAATGCTAAATATTTATGCACCAAATACGCATGCCCCCAACTATACAAAGCAAATATTAATGGACATGAAAAACCAAATAAGCACTAACAAAATTGTAGTGGGGGACCTCAACACTGCTCTATCACAAATAGACAGATCATCTAGGAAAAAAATTAACAATGAAATTCTGGAGCTGAACCAAGCTACTGAACAAATGGACTTAAGAGATGTTTATAGAGTGTTCCACCCCACAAAATCATAATACACATTCTTTTCAGCAGCACACAGGTCATTCTCCAAAATAGATCACATGCTAGCTCATAGGGCAAATCTAAGTAAATGTAAAAGAATGGAGGTTATCCCCTGTATATTATCAGACCATAGTCCAATAAAATTGGAGATCAATAACATAAGAAACTGCAGAACACCCACAAACACATGGAAATTGAATAAAACTCTGCTGAACAACCAATAGGTCACAGAGGAAATTGAAGAAATCAGACAAGTAAATGATAATGCCAGTATAACCTTCAGGAATCTATGGGACACAATGAAAGCAGTTCTATGCCTGAAATTCATAGCAGTGAATGCCCATATTAGGACAACAGAGAGAACTCAGTTAAATAACCTAATGCAGAACCTCAAGCTCCTAGAAAAAGAAGAGCATAACAAACTCAAAGCTTGTACAAGAAAGGAAATGATAAAGATCCGAGCAGAAATCAATGCAATGGAGACTAAGAGAATGATACAAAAAATCAGTGAATTGAAGAGCTGGTTTTTTGAAAGAATAAATAAAATTGATAAACCTTTAGCCAATCTTATCAAAAAAAAAGGAAAGAAAAGGCTCAAATCCATGCAAATAAGAATGAAAAAGTTGAAGCCACAGCAGATCCAACAGAAATTCAGAGGATCATCAATACCTACTTTGAGAACCTGTACTCTAATAAAATGGAAAACACAGAAGAAATGGACAGATTCCTAGATACATATGAATTGCCAAAGTTAAATGAAGAAGATATAGAAATTCTAAACACCCCAATAACAATGAGTGAAATTGAAAATGTAATAAAAAATTTACCAACAAGGGAAAGCCCAGGTCCTCATGGGTTCACTGCTAAATTCTACAAGACGTTTAAAGAAGAAGTATCATACCATTACTCTTTAAACTCATCAAGGAAATTGAAAGGGAAGCAAGGCTTCCAAATTCTTTCCTGGAAGCAAGTGTGACTTTGATTCCAAAACCAGGGAAAGACCCAACCCAAAAAGAGAACTACAGACCAATCTCCCTAATGAACATAGATACAAATATCCTCAACAAGATACTGTCAAATAGAATACAGAGGGTCATCAAGAAGATCATACACCCTGACCAAGTTGAATTTATCCCAGGCATGCAAGGATTGTTCAACATCCATAAATCAATAAATGTAATACACTATATTAACAGAGTCAAGGACAAAAACCATATGGTCATCTCAATAGATGCAGAAAAGGCATTTGATGAAATCCAGCACCCATTCATGATAAAAATGTTACAGAAAATTGGGATAGAAGGCTTTATCTCAACCTGATTAAGACTATCTATGAAAAACCAACAGCCAACATCATACTAAATGGTCAAAAACTGAAAACTTTCATGATAAAATCAGGAACAAGACAAGGGTGCCCACTATCATCACTCCTGTTCAATATTGTTCTGGAAACATTAGCCATAGCAATTAGAAAAGAGAAAGAAATAAAAGGAATAAAGATAGGAAAGGAAGAAGTTAGACTGTCATTATTTGTTGATGATATGATACTTTACATAGAAGATCAAAAAAACTTGGTCAAAAGCCCTCTAGACCTAATTGACAGATTCAGTAGAGTAGTGGATATAAGGTCAACACTCAAAAGACAATTGCCTTCTTATACACAAATAGCAGACCCATTGAGATAGAAATTCGAGAAATAATTCCTTTTACAATAGCATCTAAAAAGATGAAATATCTAGGAATCAATCTAACAAAGGAAGCAAAAGACCTCTACACTGAAAACTACAGCACTCTGAAGAAGGAGATCGAAGAGGATATAAGAAAATGGAAAGACATCCCTTGCTCCTGGTTAGGAAGAATCAATATAGTGCAAATGGCCATACTTCCAAAACTACTATATAGATTTAATGCAATACCAATTGAAATTCCAACAATATACTTCACAGAACTAGAGAAAACAAGCCAAAAATTCATTTGGAAGCAAAAGAAACCTAGAATACCAAAAGCAATTCTAAGCAACAGAGACATGGCTGGGGGTATCACAATCCCCAACCTGCAACTATACTACAAAGCTACAGTGATAAAAACAGCATGGTACTGGCAAAGAAACAGACCCAAGGATCAGTGGAATAGATTAGAAGATGCAAAAACAACTCCAGACATACTCTGCCACCTCATCTTTGACAAAGGAGCCAATCACCCTCATTGGAGAAAAGATAGCCTGTTTAATAAATGGTGTTGGAAAAACTGGATTTCAACCTGCTGAATAGTATCTCTAGTGTGAGAAACTGAAAGTGTAAATAAGGATGAAAGTGATTAAAAGGAATAATTGATAAATTGAAATAGGAAAAGGTCCAAAGCTGGAGGGGTGGTACAGGGGAAGGGGAAAGGGAAGAAAGGAAAAGAAAAATTATGGGAAAGAAAAAAAAATTGGAAACAAAGTCTATGTAAATAAGGAAGGGTGGTGGGGGTGAAAGGTGCATAGGTAATGGGGAAAAAAATAAGAACTAAAATACATCATGTTCAGGTACAAACACCCAATGATAAATGTAAATATATTGTATACCTAAAATTTACCAATTAATACATAAATTTAAAAAGATAATTCAATTAAAAAAAAAAGAACTTTGCAAGGTAGGAAGAAAAGGTCAAACAGGGTAAGGGAAGTGGGAGGGGAAGGGGAAGGGGAAAGGAAAGAAGGGAAAGGAAAAATTACAAGAAAAGGAAAATAAAGGAAACAAAGTCTTTGTAAATAGGGAAGGTGGAGGGAGTGAAGAGAGGACACGGAATGGGGAAAAAATAAGAACCAAATACATCATGTGCAAGTGCAAGCACCCAATGATAAATGTAAATGTATTGTATACCTAAAATGTACCAATGAAAGAATTTAAGAAAAAAAAAGAATTTTGCAAGGTAATTTTGTCAGTTTTTGGGGGTTTCTTTTAGTGCTTTGATTTTTTTGAGACAGAGTCTTGCCAGAGTTCTGCATTGGCTTTGTTCTTACTGTGTAATTCAGTTTGGCCTTGATCTTGTTGTGATCCTCCTGCCTCAACCTGCCCAAGAGCTAAGATTATAGGCATGCTCTATCACTCTTGGCTGATTAGATTTTTCTTGTGCTTACTGCCTCAACTAGCAAGCCAAAGAATAAAAATGCTTATTCTTTTATGAATATACCACTTCCAACTTTCAAAATATGACTTTATATGGATCTCATCAACTTCAGAAACTAAAAAAAATAATTTCAACAGCAATGTTTCCAATTTTTCCCTTATTTCTCCTGCTTTCATCTCTTTTAAAGAAACTTTTCTGCAGAGCTTACCAGAATGTCATGGCAACTTCCATAGAAAACACATTTTGTAAAGTAATATTTATAGGAAAATATTTACCTTGTTTTTGCTATTCTACAATGAGAATTTTGAGTGGCTAGTTAACAATTCTATGGGAGCAGATATATTTGATGGCAATATTCTAGAACTACCTGGAATGTCTTTATCATAAAAACAAAATATCAGTGATCGGTTCCTTCATCCCTCTTATACAGTACAAATTTGAAGCCTACTTTCTTCCTTTTATATCTGATATATTACCAAATTTCATATTTTGTCCATAGCATTTATATCAAATTTTTTCTCACTATGATTTTTTTCATATAGTCAGCCCTGTGTTTGTCTTTATACTCATTTTCAAAAAAGACTGGCTCTGAAAATATATTTTAATTGATTTCTTTATATATAATCCTCCTATCTCAGAATTTAGGATGATAAAACAATTTATTATAGCTTTCAAATAATTTCAATAATTATATAATGTAATTTCATAATCTAATTTGAATTTCTTTTTATCCATTGGTCAGGAGAAGAAACACAAAAATATCTAAGAAAAGGAAAACCAGTGGTTCATTATAACTGGGTTGAATCTTTGTAAATTCAAGGCAAATAATCTTATCTCACAGGCAGTCAAAGTTGACATTTCTTCTAAAGAAAAAGCAGAAATTTGAAGATGATTGTATTTTATCATGAGTGCAAAAGGATTCAATGACACCCACAAACAACCATTTCTTTCTCATTTCAGAAGAATTTTACCTAGACCTTCATCATTATAGCTCTTGGGGCTCCTGCTTAACTCACTCATTTCTCCACGTGTTAATTTTGTTATCCCAAAAGAAACAGTGATAATAACTCTACCTTAGTCATCTCAGAGGACTCATTAGAGTAGGAATTAGATAGTTCTTTCAAGCAGTTTCTTATTCTAGAGAAAATCCATCACAAAGAAGAGAATTTGAAATGCTGAGGATAAATAATAAAGTATCTGCTGCATAATTTCAAACCACTGATCAATAATTAAAAAAGCAATCTACATAATGGGTCAATAGTATTTGAGAAGGTAAGGGAAGAAACTGCTTTTTAATTCAATTATACTGAAAAGTTGACTGAAAAGAAATGTTACGCTGAAAAGAAATGATAAAGAAATGATAGTTTCTAATAAAAGAAATGATAGTTCATTTCTTCCTGTCATAGGAAAAAAATGTGAAAGACGGAGAATTATATGCAAAACTGAAAATAATTGAATCTGAGGTGTCTGATTTTGATTTGGCTAGCCCATGCTGCTGTACAAAAATAGCCCTGGGCATTAATCTGTCAGGTCCATTATTATGCCTATTTCTGAGATTTATACATTGGTTTATAGTAGCAATAGACATTTATTGAGTGCTGATCACCTGCCAAGCTCAGTGTTGCACACCTTAGTAGCGATGGTCCCTACCCAGTGTGTTTTCAATCTAATAAGACAGGCAAGCCAATTAAGACACAGACTCAGAGGACAAAAATGACTAATGCATGCAGAGGAGACAGAACAGTTTTCCTTTCCTTTGCTACACCTCATGTAGCCCACTGTGGTATCTTTGTTGAAGGAAGCTAAAGCAGTATTTGATAGACCAAGAGAGTGTGAAGAGGAATGTCAGCAGCATTCTCAGATCACCTGTTCACTTTGGATTTTTTGACATTGATGCAAGTAGTAGATTTTCCGATGCTTTACTGGCTTAATTCCTCATATAAGTTATTTTCTTATCCTCTTTTTTCCTCATATCTCATTTCATTCACCTGCATGTGTAGCATCTTTCACCACCATAATTATTTAATGTCTCTTTTGAAATGCCTTATTTTCCCACTTCACTCTTTCAACATGGCAACAGTATCCCTCTCTGTATCCAAAGCTTTTTTGAAAACTCTTCATACATGATAATGAACTTACTGAATGAAGCAGGTATGGTTCCAGGCATGAAGTCATATAAAGTTTAAAAAATAAAATAATGAACCATAGAAGATTTGTATAGCCTTAACAATTATCAAATAAATGTATTTATTAAAAAGTTATATACTAATAGAAGTTTAATTAAATTGATAAAAGCTGTGACTAAAATCAGAGTTATCTGAATTATACATTTTGTGCTATTGAGTGTAGCTAATTACAAAAGCACATGTATATCTGAATTTGGATTTCTCATGGTGCTGTTGTCCTTACATGTGTAACCCAAAGTTCTAATTTTATTTTTTTCTCAACTAGAAGTTGTTCTTTCTTAACTTACTACTCACACCAAAAGTGGCATGGGTTTTAACTTGTAAACGTTTACTTAAGGAGAAAGCATTCTATTGTGAAAAGTGAGCAACTTGGGCTAATGTGAGATGCTCATTTATGCTGATACTAATTCAAGGCTACCAACACCTCCAGAGACCTGTCCCATGTGGTAATAATTAACTTTTAATGTAAGCCTGGAGGGCAAAACACTTAGGAGTTATTCAGTTTTCTCTAACAGAATGAATAGGTAAATGCTAACATATGTTTATCAATAACTGATGTACTTGAAGAACTCACTATTATTGTACATTGAAAAGCCTTAACTTTCTATTATGTCTGTTCTGCTACTTTCACTCCATTATTACAGAGAATTAGGTGGTTAGTGTTTAGAAATGTGTAATGAGGTCATAGATTCTTGGAGATCAGATGGATAATAGCTGCCACTCCTATGTCTATGATCACTTTTGGTTGACATGACTAAGTCATTACAAAACTGTTTTTTTTTTTTTCTGACTCTGTATTCTCTTTCAGAAAACTCTTTAATATAGCATATTAAATGTGAGTAGAAATCCACACTCAATGCAGTTAATTTGTTATTCCAGTATTAGGTTATGAATTCCCTGAGTACAGGGCCTCTGGCTTCCTTGCTTCATTTCTTGGTTTATTCTCACACTATGTCCATCTCATTGAAAGTGCTCAGGAATACTTTTGGATAAATTAAGTAGAAAAGAGCTAAAGGAGCCATTTAGAACACTAGGATTTACATATTAAATAAAGCTTCCCCATGTTAGAGATAATTCAGGTATTCAGCCTCCTGTTCAAGTAGGTGTCATTCTCTCCAAGACACCCTTTATCTCAAGGTGAAAATAAGCCTGAGTTGTGCAAAACTAAATTAGATTATTTCTCCTCTGTGTACTAGTGAACCCAAGGATGCTGAAAATTTGTTATATCAGTGTTTTTTTCTACATCATACCTCATTAATATGATTTAAATATGTATGCATGCATGGAGATAAATACCTATTTCATTATGAGTAAAATTCTTTAACTTTCCAATATTCATGACCACATATTAGTAACCTCTGATAACTAATATATATCCCTCCTGAGATATTTAGCTTAATATTATTTCACATGAATTGTTAGAACTCATTATACAACCCATAATTCAAATTGATCTCACTTTTAGCAATTTCATATTATATAGCCTAATACCATTGAAAAAATAAATGAGTGATGGAACTCCATGGCCAATTCAATCTTGAAATATATAAACCTAGAAAGGAATAGTGACATACACTTTTATCCTAACTACTCAGAAGGCTGAGGCAAGAGGACTGCAAATTTGAGCTCAGCCACAGCCACTTAGTGAGACTGAAAAAAAGTGAGGGTTTTTTTTTTGGTTTTTTTGGGGGGGGCATAAATGGCTAGGGAAGAGGCTTGATGTTAGACCTCTTGCTTAGCAAACATAAGGTCCTGGGTTCTCTAGTAACATTTAAAAAAATGCTAAGCAAGTAAGTAAATTTGAATGGATTATCTGGATGCATAAATGAATATTCAAAGACACACCTACTCTGCTAGGACATTCCAGAGTAGCCAACTGCTACCGAACTTGTCACACTGAAAAACTCTTCACACAAATTCTTGAAGGCTCTAGGTTTACTCCAAAGTGGATATAAATCTACTCTTTGGCAGAAGTCAGTACATGAATTCTTGGGCAAGAATTTTAAGGTTTGCTTTCCTTTGTGAAAAAGCACAAATATGAAGCTATTCCTTTTTCTTTAGTCAAGATAAGAAACCTTAGAAAATAATCAAATTTAAGGTTGAAATGTTAAAATCTTTATAAGGAAAACTGTTGTGCATGAATTCTTGCATAGTAATTTCAGAGCCACTTCCTAAGAAATAATGATTTTTTTCTTTCAATATGGTTATAATTAGGAAACACCAGCCAAGTAGTAACAAATACATAATTTATAATCATGTATCTCAACTGTGAGTTTTGATCTTTCCACTGAGATGAGATGAAGAGATAAATAATTGGTTAAAAGTAAAACTGACAATAAACTATAACAGTGTAAGTTATATTTTACAATATATTTTAAAAAGAAATAGACTCAAAAATCTTAGGGAAAATTGACTTTGCCAAGAACAAAAGTAAAATCACAGTGGAAAATACTCCAATATTATCTATAAGATATAATGAAAAAATAACACCTGATTCTTTGAATAATTCAGAAGCTGATGTGGTTTGCACACTTGGGTTAAAACAACTAGCATTGTTATTGTTATCATTGAAGACCAAATCTGCATGCAGCTTGGTGGATGGCCTGAGCCATGCCTCAAGGAGCCCACCACAGGTGGGATCCAGACCTCCCATGACAGAGAGTAGGAAGGCCATTGTTCCCACATTGTCCACAAGTGACAATAGAGACACCCCTTGAAGGAGACTTTTTTCTTTTCTTTTTTGTCATCTTCTTCTTCCTCCTCCTCTTCCTCCTCCTCCTCCTCTTCCTCTTCTTCTTCTTCCTCCTCCTCCTCCTCTTCCTCCTCCTCCTCCTCCTCTTCTTCTTCTTCTTCTTCTTCTTCTTCTTCTTCTTCTTCTTCTTCCTCTTCTTCTTTTCTTGCCTTTCTTGTTTCTGCTTTTGTACTGTTTTGTGCTTTCTCCAGTGTTGTTATTTTCATAGGGTATAAATATAGTTTCCAATTTTCCTGTTGTTCTTAATTTCCTCTCATCCTCACCAGTTTCCCAAAGTTTGCATGATTTACCTGTGTCCTCTAGCCTTGCTTCTAACTGTTCTCTCTCCTATTTCTCTATCCACTCCCCAACTCCTTCTAAGTCTTCTCTCCAGAAGGCAAATTTACTATACTGAAGCGCTCATTTACTGCAAACATATTTCTGGTGGTTCTAGATTTTGATATATAATCACAAGTTTAGTTCATGGGGTCAAAGATGGCAGATCAATAGCTACCACAGTCTGTCATTTTCTAGGCTGTTTGATGCAATTGTTGATGCTGATTGTATTACTTTGGTGACATGATTGGTTTAGTCCATTGTCCTTCCTGGTATACCAAGACTGAGATTGCCTAAGGTCTATTACAGATTTAAAACTCAAAGCCCAGCTATTCCTGGAAGACAATCTGAAAAGTAGCCATTTCCTAAGGGTTCTAAATACTAGCAATAAAGATACTAGCAATAAGAAATATACAAGCATCAATCCAGGAAATAAACCAAAAACATCAACAACAAAAATAGAAATTAGAAGACACCTAAACAAGATGCAAATCCAGACTTCCAGATCACCAAAGGAAAATCCAGGGTGCAATGAGATGAAACAATATGAAACTCAATCACCTGGACTCCCTAAACTGGTAACAAGGGAGATAAAATAAATGAAAGAGGCTCTGGAAAAAATGAAATCAAAAATAATTTCTCAGATAACAACAGAGATGGTGACCTAATGAAAGTTATGACTAATAACTATAAAGTAGATACTGATTTAAAAAAAATAGAGGACCTGAGGAAAACGATGAAAAACATGAAAACCCAGCATAGGAAAGTATTGGAAAACATAAAACACATCCAAGAAGATATTGAAGAAATTAGAAATTCCATTGAAGTTTCTGTAGCAGAATAAATGAATGTGAGGACAGAATTTCAGATATAGAAGACATAATGGTGGTTAGAAAACATGAAAAGAAAAATTTCTTAAAAATAGCAAAGGATCATGAGAAATCAATCCAACAGCTACTAGATGATGTAAAAAAGAAAAACTTGAGATTGATTGGAGTCAATGAAGGAGTAGAACATAGCACAAGAGACATAAATAAACTTTTCACAGAAGTAATCACTAAAAACTTCCCAAACAGGGAAAAAGAATTTGACATAAAGATAATGAGGCATATAGAACTCCAACTACCCATGATCAAAAAAATACTTACACTTAGGCATATTATAGTCATGATCCCAGAAATCTAACATGAAAACACAATATTAAAAGCAGTTAGAGAAAAGAAATGAACCACATACAAAAGAAAACCCATTAGAATCGCAGTAGACTGAGCAATACAAACTCTCAAGTCAAGGAGAGCTGAAAGTGAAGTATTTCAAACCCTAAAAGAAAACAACCTCCAACCCAGACTGACATATTGTGCAAAACTATCTTTCAAAACAGATGGAGAAATAAGATACTTTCACAACAAAGAACATCTGAGGAACTTCATGAATACCAAACCAGTGCACCAAAAATATTTTAAACAATATCCTCAGAAAAAAACGAGGATGGAATTAATATAAGAAAATGAAAAAAATGGAAACAACGTCTTTTTAAATAGGAATGGGTTGAGGGATTGAAGGGAGGGCAGGGGAATGGGGAAAAAATAAGAATCAAGATATATTATGTAAAAGTACAAATCTCCAATGAAGAATGTCATTATATTGTATACCAAAAATGAACTAATAAAATTAATTTTAAAATAGAATTTTTTTAAAGTGAGAATCCAGAAAAAAAAGGAAAAAAAAGACAAAAAGGGTTGCAACTTCACGAAGCCCAACAGAATGAATCCATCAGGCAAGTCAAGAAATTAAATGCAAGGAGGAAAAAAATTTCCTACAACAGGAGAAGATTTTAACAATAAGTCAATATATATCAGTTATAACCATCAGTGTTTGTGGTCTTGATTCACCAACCAAAAGAAATAGGCAGACTAGATCAAGAAGCAAAATCCAATAATATGCTGTATACAAGAAACACATTTAATTCAAAAGGAAATTCATAGACTGAAAGTCAAAGGATGAAAAACAATACTCCATTCTACAGGAACCCCCCAAAAGAGCAGGGGTAGCTATTCTATTTGCTAACAAAGTGGATTTCAAACCAAGATCAATTAAGAGAGACAAAGATATTCACTATATCCTTATGAAGGGAACAATACAAGAGGAAGAAATGACAATCATAACTATATATGCACCAAATAATGGTGCAACTAATTATATAAAACAAATACTAATGAACATGAAAAGTCAAACAAGCAATAATACAATTGTAGTGAGGGACCTCAATACCCCCATTGTCACAAATAAACAGATCAACTGGATGCAAAAACAACAACAACAACAAAAAATACTAGAATTAAACCAAACTCTTGAACTAATGGAATCAATAGATGTTTACAGAGTTTTCCACCCCACAAAATTAGAATATACATTCTTCTCAGCTGCACAGGGGTCATTCCCCAAAATAGAATACATACTAGCACATACAACATGTTTAAGTAAATGCAAAGGAATTGAAGTATATTATATTATCAGATCAAAGTGCATGAAATTGGAGATCAACAGCAAAGGAAACCACAAGAACTTCATGAATACATGGAAATTGAATACCATCCTCCTGAAAAACTAATTGGTCACAGAGGAGATTAAAGAAGAAATTAGACAGTTTCTACAACTAAATAACAATGCCAATACAGCATACTGGAATTTATGGGACATAATGAAAGTCATACAAGGGAAATTCATAACAGTGAATACTCATATTAGGAAATCAGAATGAGCTCAAATAAACAACTTAATGCTGAACCTCAACCTTCTAGAAAAAGAAGAGCAAGACCAACCTAAAGCTCATATTATGGAGGAAATGATAAAGATCAAACTAGAAATCAGTGCAATGGAGACTAAGAGAATGATACAAAAAAATCAATGAAGCAAAGAGTTGGTTCTTTGAAAGAATCAACAAAATTGAGCAAACCTTAGCCAACCTTATCAAAAAAGGAAAGAAAAGACCAAATCCATGCAATTAGGACTGAAAAGGGTGAAATTATAACAGATCCAGCAGAATTCCAAAAGATCATCAACACCTACTTTGAGAACTTGTACTCCAATAAGATGGAAAAGACAGAAGAAATAGAATTTAGGGCTGGGGATTCAGCTCAGTGGTGCCATCGCCTGCCTCACAAGTGCAAGGTGCTGAGTTCAATCCCCAGTACATATTATATATATGTGTGTGTGTATATATATATATATATATATACACACACACATATATATATACACATATATATACATATATATGCACTCACACATATATATATATAGAGAGAGAGAGAGAGAGACAGAGAGAGACAGAGAGAGATAGAGAGAGAGATTTCTAGGTACATATGAATTACCAAAGTTGAATGAAGAAGATATAAAAATTCTAAACAACCCAGTATCAATCAACAAAATTTAAAACATAATTTAAAACTTATCAACAAAGAAAAGCCCAGGTCCTAATGGCTTCACTTCCGAATTCTACAAGACATTTAAAGAAGAATTATTGCCACTACTGCTTAAACTCTTCAATGAAATTTAAAGGGAAGCAATTCTCCTAAATTCATTCCTGGAAGCAAGAATCATCTTGATCCCCAAAGCAGAAAAATACCCATTCTGAAAAGAGAACTATAGGCCAATTTTCTTAATGAACACACAAAATCTTCAATGAGATACTAGCAAACAGAGTGCAGAAGATCATCAGGAAGATCATATGCTTTGACCAAGTAAAATTCATCTCAGGGATGCAGGAATGATTCAATATATGCAAATTAATAAATGTAATACTCTATATTAACAGGCCCAAGGACAAAAACCATATGATCATCTCAATAGATATAGAAAAATTGTTCAACAAAATCTAATACCCATTCATGATAAAAACCCTACAGAAAATTGCAATAGATGGTCTTTATCTTAACCTGATAAAAAAACTAACAACCAGTATCATACTAAATTGTCAAATACTGAAATCCTTCATGCTAAAAGTAGGAATAAGACAAGGATGTCCACTATCACAACTCCTGTTCAATGGAAACATTAGCCACAGCAATTAGACAAGAGAAAGAAATAAAAAGGAATAAAGATAGGAAATGAAGGAGTTAAATCGTCATTATTTGGAGATGACATTATACTAAGACCCCCAAAACGCCACCAAAAACCTTCTAGAGTTAATAATGAAATTCAGTAGAATAGTTGGATACAAGGTCAACACTTAAAACTCAATAACCTTCCTGTACACGAACAACAGACTCATTGAGAGAGGAACTGGGGAAGCAACATCTTCCACAACAGCATCCAAAAAAATGACATACTGAGGAATCAATCTAATGAGGGAAGTAAAAGACCTCTACTTTGAAAACTGCAGCACTCTGAAAAAGAGATCAAAGAAGAGATCGAAAAATGGAAGTTTAAACTCCAGACTAAAGTGGATTTTAAAATGGTGGTTAAATGGGTGGGAGAAAAGTATTTAAATAATGCAAGGAGTGCTTTACTAAGGATTCCGCTGTGGCATTTTTGTATCTACAGCATGGCTGAAAGAAAGCCAAGTCTGTAGAGGGAGGGAGGCAGGCTAGGATAACTATTTCAATATTTTAGGCTTAAAGTATTAAGTGTGTAAGATATAGAGTGACATTATTGTTTCTCTAACAATTGAAATTATGAAACTAAAGCACCAATACTTTTCTTTAACATATTTTTCAGGTCATTTAAATTATGAAATAAGATTCTAATACTCTCTTCCTCTGTAAAAGTTATTGTCATAAATTACCATAAATTAATTTCTATGAATGTACATAGATAATATTTTAACACCCTAAGTATAAGAAATTCTTAAATATTTTTAAAGCACAGACATCTTTGGGAATTTAATTAAAGCTACAGATGTTCTCTTGAGAGACAAAAAAAAGTTTACATTAAATGTGAAGTATTGCAAACATTTTAGTGGTACATATATTAACTCCTACACAAGGGTCCCCAAAAGTGCCATAATCTTAAAGTCAAGTAGTCATATCTAAAAGATGAAAGTCAATTTTTAACAACTAAATATCACTGTAAATGAGGTCATTTTTTGAGAGAAGAGTTTTCAAGTGCTCCTGAAAGTATACTACTTAGACACCAAAATCTGTTTTGCCTGTGAGAAGTCTCATAGAAGGGAGAATTGCTTGAAGATTTAAAATCCATTCACGATTTCTGAAGAAGTGTGTTGCAGTTATGATAAAAAAATATAAATAGGAATTTACAAAGGGACAAATTTACTCTCCAACACAATTCAAAACTCAATTCTAGCCCAGCCACATGGCAAAAGTGGAAGGGAAGCAGAAGGAAGAGCAGAGGAACTTTTCTTTGAGAGGGAAGACCATCCCTTCAGGAAGACCATCCATTGTGCTTTCCCACTTAGGATCATAGTGACAGAGACTCTAGCAAAGAACACACTATGAGCTGTTGTCAGGGATTAGTGTTGGGCAGTGAACATCAAAAAGTCTGTTTTTTGACCTCAAGCCCAAATTTGACTCTGGAAAAGCCAAGTTTGAGTACAATGCTCTCATGAATCAGAAGAATTATTATGTAACTGTATTATTGCTATATGGTAAGCTACCTAATATATATTAGTACCAAAGGGCCATTTGTATTTACTAGCACAGAAGTCTAATTACAGGCATTTAAACTAGAGCAACACACATCTTCTTTTGCTTATGGCAACCTCTCTTTACATTATAAGAACCACTTTGAGACAATAATTTGAAATATAAGTGAACCAGCTCAGAAAATGAGAGAAAAAAATTGAATAATCTTCATTAAATGGCTACTGCATTATTTAGACTCATTCTACTCAATGTAGTCTGTAACAAAGTAACATTAGTATCAGTGTATGCAAATGAAGAATCTGGGAAAAAAATTGTATCTTGCAGAACTTCTAATTCCAGATAGAATTACAACCTATATTTTAAATTTATCCTCATTATATTCTTGTGTTGTCAAATTAAAGTATAGCGTAACTGTTACAACAAGATTAACAACACAATTCTTTAGGCATCATAAAAACAAACAAACAAACAAACTCATTTCCCTTACTGAACAACCTGATGAAGGAAACAGTCCAGACAGATGAGGTTCTATGGCACACTCAAAATCACACTCCTCAAACAACAATGTGCTTAGCATCTGGAAAGTGCTTTACATACTTGCTAAATGAATGAAGAATGGGAATTTAAGTTATTCCATGGCAGTGGTTTTTGCTTATTAGTTTGCATCATTACCACCTTCAGTACTTACTAAAACATGATTTCTGATTCAGTAAATCCTGGTTGGGGGCCTACAGAATTGTATTTCTAAGTTGCAAATTAATGCTGCTGCTGCTCCTGCTGCTACTGCTGCTGCTGCTGCTGCTGCTACTGCTGCTGCTGCTGCTGCTGCTGCTGCTGCTGCTGCTGCTGCTCCTGCTGCTGCTCCTGCTGCTCCTGCTGCTCCTGCTGCTGCTGCTGTTCCAAAGACTATGCTTGAAGAACCATGATTGTAGGATAAAATAGAATCCATCTCTTCACCATAGAGATGTTAATAGATAAGACATAGAAATTAACAAAGAATGGTGACATTGCTCTATCTTCAGAACTGAATTCTATGCTCTTATATAGGAGACCCATGCTTAAATACCTTAAATGATTTATTTTTAAAACAAGAATAATAAGAACTCTCTCTTACAGTTGCTCAGAGGATCAAATAAAATTGGATTTTAAAAACTCATTTCTTATTTTCTACTGTAAATTTTTACTTTAGCATAATAGTACCCAACAGTTCATCTCAGTACCTTTCCCTGAGGGATACAGGAAGCAATCTTTGTGTTTATCCACTTGGTATTATGAACATCAAAGTGTTTTCATTTGTGCAAAAATGTCAAACTGGGATTTTCGCCCACATATGCCCTGTCTAACAGGTTTTGCATATATTTACTTGAGCATCATTGAGGAAATAATACACACACACTGCTCTAAGATTTTCTTTTCAAAAACGTTTTCTTTTGATTTTTCTGATAGAAGTAGCCCAGTTCAGTACAATGGCACAAGAAAAACCATATCTGCAAGTTTTGGAGGAGGTCAAAAGTAAATCATCGGATTACTCAATGCATGGATGATGAAGATGATCTATTATGGTAAAATACATGTTTTCATAACAGAAGAATGGTCTGGGTGTGTGATGATGATGATGATAATAATGACTTCAATGTTGGCCAAGTGAGTCAAAGTTCCTGTGACAGTGAAGTGGAGCAAGAATTGACTGATACAAATACAGGGAATGCAAACCTCCTTGGTTCAGATAATAAAGAAAACAGCCTATTTGTGAGTGAATAAGTGCATATTTTACTAGTCAAAATGTTACAAAATGGTCACACAACCAAATGGAATGATTCAGAACTAGGTCCAAAAATATAGTGAGAATCTTGGCAGAGGTGAAACCTATTGGACAGAATGACAGCACTGCCATCCTATATTGGAAATTATATCAGATGAATTGCTACAAGATGTGAAATACCCAAAGGCTGAAATACAAGTAAAAATTTCTGTATGCATGCACCAATAGCCATATTCAAAAATGGTTTTATTATGACACATCAATAGCTGAGCTGAAAGCATTCATAGGTCTCCCGAACTTAGCAAAAAATTATTATGGTAATCACAGAAATGCAAAAAGATTTATGGAAAAGTGATGGGTGAAAATATGGCATAAAAATTTATACCTTATAAATGTGAAGAGTTATTAAGCATTCAATTTAGAAATTTATCCTGGAATTCAACCATTAGGTTCTTATTCATATAGTAATAAATCAAAAGATGTTGTGAACAGACTTGTGCTCCCATCTCCCAAACTAATTGGAATGTGATGTTCCACAATTTGTTTATCAGTTTCCAGTCAATGTTAAATTATCTAATGACATAATTTGACCAGAACAGGAACTGTCTGCAGGAACAAAGCAGCAATTCCACATAAAATGTTGCAATTTCAAAACAGAGAATTGTGTAGTACAATCTTTGGATTTCAGAGAGATTTACATTGGCCTCTTACATGGCAAAGAAAAACAAACTGGTACTGCTGATGTCAACATTGCACTATGATGGAAATATTGATAGGGAAACCTCAACAAAATGGAAGCCTGATATGGAAACTTTCTACAACAAAACCAAAGGCAGAGTAGATGTTGTTGATGAGTTATGCAGCAACTATGATGTCACTCAAAACACAAAGCATTGGCCAATGGTTGTGGACTGGAACTCATGAGAAATCATTTACAACAAAGGAAAAACAAAATGTTTCAGCCCAGAGAAGTATACAAAAAAATTGTAGAGCACACTGTTGAGCTGATAGGTGAACAGGCAGGCACAGCGTCCCAAAGAACTGCTATAACAGGAAAACCAAAAAGATGTCAACTATGCCCTACAAGAAAGGACAGAAAAACAAAATGTATGTGCTATCAGTAAGATACTTGTGTATGGAACATGTAATTTTCATGTGTGAAGACTACTTTGGGTGTGATAATTGAAGGAAAGTTTATTTTTGTTGTCAAGTCCTATTGGTATTTTCACTGTAGTTCACATAAATTTTTATTTCTGATGTTATCTTTTAGGTTTTGTAAGCAAGTAAATGGTTGATGTGAAAATGTTAATGTCTACTCTAAGTACTCATTACACATTTGACATTTTATTTTATTGATATCTGATTTCTCTGCTAAGTGCACATTGTACAACATAGTAGGAAGCTCCTGACAAAACAAGAGGAGATGAGAACTGACAAGAATGGCTTGTCACATAGGAAAGGAAAGTAAGTACTTGTACTGTCAGTGTAAAAGATGTATACATGAAACATGCAGTTGTCATGTGTGAAGACTGCTTTGGGTGTGACAGTGGAAGCAACGATTATTTTTGTTGTAGAGTTCTATTGGCATTTTCATTGTAGTCCACATAATTTTTTTTGTGTGTGTGTGTGCCTGGAATTGAACTCGGATCCTTCCACTTGTGAGTCAGGAGGCAGCACCACTGAGCTAAATCCCTGGCCCTCACATAAGTTTTTATTTCTGTTGATTCTTTTAGGTTTTGTAAGCAAGTGCACAGCTTATGTTTAAATGTTGATGTCTTTTCTAAACAATCATTATATATTTAATATTTTATTTCATTGATGTCTTATTTTTTATTTAGGTTGAAAATTGAAGTAAAGATTATTTTTGGAGAGTACTTTAGATATTTTCATTGTAGTTCATATAGAAATTTATTTCTGATGTTATCTTTTAGGTTTTATGAACAAGTAAACAGCTGATGTGAAGATGTTGATGATTATTCTAAACATATAATACATATTAATAATTTAATACTTGATTTTATTGCTATTTTGTGTTTCTGTTAACTACACTTTTTATAATATAATGAGAACCTCCTGACAAAACAGCAAGACCAGCTAGATATCAAGTGTGTCCTACAAAAAGGACAAGAAAGCAAAACATATGTGCTGTAAGGGATACATGTGTATAGAACGTGGTGTTGTCACATGTGAAGACTGCCTTAGGTGTGGTTTTTTTATCATTGTAGTTCATATAGAAATTTGCTTCTGTTGTTCTTTTTTAGACTTTGTATAACAAAAAGCAATCAATGTTGAAATTTGTGATGCTTTTTTATAAACAATAAATACTAAAAATACAATACTTTATTTTTGTAATTTTTTCCTGTTAAGCACTCATTGTTCAATATAATAAAAGTCATAATATTAAAATTAATAAGTCATCAATAGAAATATTCTAACAAATAAATGTGGCTTTGACACACTCATACTTCCATCACTTTATGACAAAAAATATGTTACTCTCATAATAAAAGCAATGGGCCCTTGAGACACAGAGTTATTACAGATATTATAGAAATCAGAATTATTTGTAGGAAACATTTAGCAGTGTTGGTCATCTGGATTGTGGAGAATAAACAGAAAACTTTATTTCAAAGTACAATTTACTTGTTACTCACTGTCATTAAAATTTCATCAGTAAATATTTTTATCCATAGTTATATTCTTACAAGCCATAAAAATTTTTTCCCTCTACTGTGTATATAAAGTTCACTATGTAGCACAGCTCCATTATTGTGCTTTCAATGCTGTGAAATATTTGTTGGATAGAGTATAGGATACATACATATGAGATATTCATTACTAAGTTACCTTTAAAGCCACTAAACCACATCATTTAAGAGGTAAAAATAAAGCTCTAAAAATTAGTCCACAGCCTCTCTAAATTCCTATAATCAATTTTCAAGTTTTTCAAGTTCAAATTCTATGATTTTAAAAGTTCTACATATAGAAATGGGGTGTTAGGTAATATTCATGAACTATGTGAGATTTAAATACAATGGTGCTTTATAATCACTTTTATCAGTGCTTCTTAATAAAAGCTGTATAAAATAGGTTGGTAATACATTCATAATTTTCCAAATGCTGTCGACAGGAGATCTGCCTGAGGTTATACTGAACACTGGTAGCCACTCATAGATCTGAGTTTTCTGACACTGACATTCTCCTCACCCATAACTGTCCACATTGCCTGACTACACTGTAAATTATTGATTTGAAACCATGTTGCTATCTTAATGAGCAAAGATGGTGTAATAAAATTTTACAGATTTACTGATTCTAACCTAATTTATATTAGTAACACCTCACATTTTTATAGCAGTTTATTATGTTCAAAGCCATTTGATAAAATTTGCTCATTTCAGCCTAGCACATAAAAGAGGCACTAGATTTACTCCAGAGAAGTATGTCTAAGACAACTGACTTCAGAAATGGCACTATGGTCCAGTTCCCTTGATTAACTCTTTCCATTTCACCTCCAGTTTATTCCAAGAACCTGTCAATATGTTAATTCGCATATAGAAAAATGATCTGATTTTAAATCAAAGAAAAAAATTTCAATCTGTGCTACTTCATGCATCAATTGGATTATTTCCTTAAACTCTTTGGGTCTTAGTTCACCTATTGTTAAAATCAAGATTATAATATTGCTAATATAAAGTCAATAAGCATATCAATGCAGTAACCTTGATGTGTGAATAGTTTAAAATGGTGCTAGTACATAGTAAATGCTCAGCATGTTGAGCTTGGTATCTGACTATGATCATATTGTCTTAAACATTATTTTTATCCTACTCAAGCTATTGAACATATCTATGTATCAGGTTTTCTCAATAATAATTATAACTTCATATGATTTCCATGAGAATAAACATTGAATAATATATGCAAATAAATTGCACCATGCATGCTATATAGTTTTTGCTTTTTACACTTGATCTTAGCCAAAAGGCCGAGAAACGGTAGTATTTGCATTGTAAATATTTTGCTTTTTTGCTCTTTGAATTATGAAGTTTTTCAAATAGTAAAAATAATTATCCATATATCCATATATATGTATATACTGTATTTACACATATGTCTGTTCCTGGTTCCTAACAAAGCTCCTAAAATCCTTACAAATGGGAGTGTTAGAATAATACTTTGTTCTAATATTTGATCTTGGACTCCAGCTCCTGACACAGAGCTTCCAAGATTTTAGTAATTTCCTGATTGATAGGAGCATGTGTCATAGAATGTCTAAATTCCTTAGAATTTTCTGGGTGATGGGTGTATTTTTGCTCCAATTTAGCAACTCTTTCAGGACTCCTGGATGACTGTTGGTCACCAGAAAGATCAAGCCACAATTAGAAGCTTGAAACTTTTAGCAATACCTTCCCCTCCAGCCAGAAGAAAAAGAAGATAGAAAAAGGAGAGAGATGAGTTAATTAGAAATCATGCCTATGTGATACAACCTCTATAAAAATTCCTAAAAGACAAGGTTCAGAGAACTTCCAGGTTGGTGAATCTCTATCTCTTAATGAGATTTTTAATCCACTCACAGTTAATGTTACTCTTTATATGGCTGTATTTACCATTGCCATTTTGCTTTTACTTTCATTTTGTTTGATGTCTTTTCAATTAGATTGCACTGCTATAGTTCATAGTCAGCTGTTATATTATTAGGATTCTCTTGTTTGCAATGTCATTTTTCTTTTTTTCCTTCAGTACTTTCAAAGTTTTCTCTTTATCTTCCAACATTTTAACTATGTAGTCTGGATATGGATATCTGAGTTTACATAATTTGGATTGGTATTTGTTAAGGATTTGGAGTGTTTTGGTTACAGGTTATTTTAATCAACTTTGATACATTTTAGTCCTTATGTTTTTGAACTTTTATCTGCTCTTTTCTGTCTCTTTCTATCCACTTTGGGTGGTCTCATTGTGGAGATATTAATTTATGACTCCTGACATTTCTCTGAGGTTCTGTTCTGTATATTTTTTCTTATTTCTGTTATTTCTATGTTCCTCACATTGCATGATCTCTGTTGATTTATATTTGAATTCACTCTTCTAGCTTCTGGAAGCACAAATTTACTTTTATCCTCTTTAATGACTTTTTTTTCTGTTATTGGACCTTTTCGATTCCAGAATTTCTATTTTTTAAAATGTCTTTCTTTTCATTAATATTCTCCATTTGATGAAACATTGTCATCATACCTTCTCATAATTTTTGAAGACACTTTATTATTATAATTATAAGTACACATTAATTGAACAAATTAATAGATTTCATTGAGATATTTATGTACATATATATATTGTGTCTTGGTTATTTCCACCTTCCATTCTTCCATCTCTTGCAAATTTTTTCTTCAGCTTTGGAGCATATTTTCTTTTAGCTGCCATGAAGTGTTTTTCTATTAAACATAAAAGCTGGGCTTCCAATGGCTAATTCTATTCCCTATTTTTTCCTTTCAGTGGATCATGCTTTCCTATCTCTGGATATATCTCATATTTTCTTGGTTTCAAACTGGAAATTTTGAATAATATGTTGTAGAAATTCCAGATACAAATTCCCTCACTCTGAAGCTTGTTTTTTGCTCTTATCCAAGAAGGGCTCATTTTAGCTCTCTCCTTCACTGGTCTCTCTACTGAATTTCTAACTGGTCAACTGTTAGCCTGGTTCTGATAAGTATCTTGGACCTACTAAAAGCCTCCTCTTTATCACTTACCATCAAAACCACCATTGCTTTTGACAATGCCCTTAGGCATGCACTTCTCTAGGGTCTGTTTAATTGAAATCATTTCACTTAGGAGAACAGTGAATCTCTCTGTACTACTACACCAAAGCTGGAGAAGGAAGAGCAAAACACTTTACCAGGAAATACATTCTTGTTCCGCCCATGGAGAGCTCAGAGAGGGCAGCAGGCTATGATCCCCTTGATTTACCTCTGTTATTGTGAAATCTTCATTCTCTGAGCTACCTGTACAAAGATAATGAGGAACTGTATTCATGACTTGATACCCATAAGGTAGGGCTTCTGCTCTACATCTGGGAGCTGTGTCAGGGAAGGAAGCCCAGTTCTCTCAATTGCACCTACCTAGAACAGAGTCAGAAGTATAAAGTTGATGGGGAAGGATATGTAAAATAGTAGTATCACGCTTTCTCCAAGGTAAAACATACTTATATTCTAAGAGACAGAGGTTGAAAGAATACTGTTTTTATCACATAGAGCTTGAGAATGAGGGTATGAGTTTGGAGAAAATGATGACTCAAATGCCGTGAACTCTGTTTTTTCAAGATTTAGCACATTTTCTTGATAAATATTTTTAAGTGTGTTCTGTGTCATTAACACAACTTCCAGAGACATTAAATTACTGTTTATGATTTTTCCTTTATAATTTTCCAATTAAGGTGTTGTTTCAGTGGTGATACATCCACCAACATTCCCTTACTATCCTGATGAAATCTTATCCTCACCACCTTTTCTAAGACAAGAGAAATTCAGGTCCAATTCAAAGGCCAGTTTTATGCCACGTTCTTACACTTTATTTATAAAAATGAATAGATAAATTGTAACATATCTGTGGCTTGTTAATATCACCACTTCTCCTTAATGTCAGTCACTACAAAGTGGTAAAGGCAGTGGCTCTTTAAAGAGTTCATCCCACACTCCTGGGGGAGAGAAGGTGAGCCAGTCCCAGCGCCCAAAAGGAAGCTCTCCTGCCACCATCCCCTGGTCCTAGAGCAGAGAAGGTGAGCCGCATGGGCGCCAGAAGCATCCCCCCCCCTCCTGTGGAAATGAGAAGACACATAAACAAGCCTCAAAAACAGATTTCTGGATCACCTACAGCAACCCCAAAGGGAAATGAGATGGAACACTCTGAAGCTCAACCACCTGGACTCTCTGAACTGGCAACAAAAGAGGATCTGGGAAAAATGAAATCAGAAATAATTACTCAGATAACAGAAAAGATTTTGCTCATAGTACAAGATATGATTAATAAATCTAGAGAGGACACAGATAAAAAAATAGAGGATCTGAGAAACATGATGGAATCCCAACATAGGAAACAAATGGAATCCATAAAACAGATGCAAACAGATTTCCAGGAGATTAAAAAATCCATTGAAAGTCTATGCAACAGAATGAACCAATGTGAGGATAGAATCTCACATATAGAAGATAAGATTGCAATTAGTGACCAGGAAAAGAAAAATTTCTTTAAAATTGTAAGGGAACATGAGAAATCAATCCAGCAGCTGCTAGATGATGCAAAGAAGAATAACATAAGACTGATTGGAGTCAATGAAGAAACAGGAGAGAGTGCAGATGACATAAAAAAACTTCACAGAAGTGATGGCAGAAAGCTTCCCAAGCAGGGGAAAAGAACTTGACATACAGATAAGTGAGGCATATAGGACTCCAGCTAGCCTTAATCAAAAAAAACCTACACATAGGCATATAATATTTAGTATTCCAGAAATCCAATAGAAGAACAAAATTCTACAAGCAGTGAGAGAAAAGAAACAAATCACATACAAAGGAAAGCCCATCAGAATCACAGCAGACTTCTCAACGCAAACCCTCAAGGCAAGAAGAGCTTGGAGTGATGTATTTCAAGCCCTAAAGGAAAACAGCCTCCAACCCAGATTGATGTACCCTGCAAAATTATCTTTCAAAATGGATGGAGAAATAAGATACTTTCATGATAAAGAGCACCTCAGGAACCTCATGAATACCAAACTGGCACTCCAAGAAATTTTAGACAATACCCTAGGAAAAGACAATGAGGATCAAAACCCCAGGAAACCCAGCAGAATGAATCCATTGGGGATGACAAATTAAACACAAAGGGGGAGAATCCAACAAAAAGAAAAAGTCATGACAAGGCTTTTAAAACTTTTAACTTCATCTCCCTAATGAGTGTATAATTCAATCTTGTTATTGTACTGATTAGTATTTTTTCTGATTCTAGAGTTGCACACCATTCCTTGTGCTATACTGGCTATTTATCATCTTCTTATGTCTACATTTTAATTGGGTTGTCTATTAATGAGCTGCAAGAGTTCTTTATATATTCTGCTCATAGGTTATATGCATTGTAAATATGGTCTGTTTAAGGACTACTTTTCATTTTAACGATGCCATTTAAAGTTCTAAATTTTGATGGAATGTCATTTATCAATTTTTTTCTTTTATACATCATGTTTTTTGTATCCTAGGTAGTTCTTGCCTACCCTGAATTCATAAACATTTTCCCTTATAATTTCTTCTTAAAGTTTTATACTTTTAGGCTTTCATATTTAGGCTCATAGATCCCTTCAAGTTATTTTCATGTATGGAAATAAAGGGTTGAGGTTAATTTTTTATATATGGATACCAGGTGTTCTAGTGCCATTTGCTGAAAACACTATCTCTTCCTTGACTCTTGAATTGAGTTTATATTTTATAAAATGCTAATGTTAAATAATCTTTCAAAATTCAGTGGACCATATATGTGTGGTTCTATTTCTAGATTCTTCTCTGTTTTATTCAAATGATCTATATGTCTTTCCTTACACCAACACTGCCTTGATTACTGTAGCTTTAGAAGAAGTCTTAAAATTGGGTGCGAAACGTCTTCCAACACTGTTCTTTTTTTTTTCACTTTTCTAGGTCCTTTGTACTCCTACATAACTTTTAAATTTCAATATCCAATTCTTCATTTATAGCAAGTATACACAGACCTGAATTTTTATATATACCTTGTGTTTTCTAATCCTGCTAAATTCAAATAAAAGTTCTAGGGGCTCCTAGAGATTTCTTAGTATTTTCTCTGTAGATGATCATTTCACCTACATATAAAGAATTTACTTCTACCTTGCCAATCCTATCCTAATTGTGTCATTTTATTGCCAGACTGTCTTGGATGGGCCTAGGTTTCAAAGTTTAATGGACAGATAAAGAATAAGCATATCTGCCCTTGTTCCCCACCTTAAAGTGAAAGCACTGTATCTTCTCCATTCATATAAGGTGTTCTCACTGGAAGTAGGGAGTACATGTCTTTAATCTGTTGAGAAGGATCTGTTCTACTTCTAGTCTCCTGATAGCTTTTACCATGCAAAGCTGTAGAATTTAGTCCAATACTTTTTCTCCAACTAGTGACAGGATCATATGGCTTTTTCCTTTCCTCTGTTTAAATGATGACTTTTGGGGGTGGATCTTCCAATGCTGAATCAACACTGTCATCCCTATAATAAAACCACTTTCTACATACTGCCAGATCTGACTTCTAAGAGGTTTTTTTGTTAAACAAATTTCTATCTATGTTCATACTTTTTTCTTCTATTATCTTCATCCAGTTTTAGGATTAGCACAATGTTGATTTCCTAAAATGAGGGGAGAAGGGTTCCTTCTTTTTTCTGCTTTAATTGTTTGATATAATTTATCAGTTAAAATGTTTATGAGCCTGCTGTTGTCATATAGGTAGGTTTTCAAGCTAGGTATATACTTTCTTTAATAGGTGCTATTCAAATTTTATATTTCCTCCAGAGTTAGTTTCATTAATTTGTCTTCCAAGGTACTTCTTAGAAGTTGTCAAATTTATTTCAGAAAAGATTTTTGTAATATGCTTTCTATATCCTTTTAAATTCTGTAAAATCTATGGTAATGTCTCCTAGATCTCGATATTGTAATTTAAAAAATGTATAATTGATATTGCGTAATAGGAAGAACAGGTCTAAAGGAACAGGGAAAGTGGGAGGGGTAGGGGAAAGAAAAAATGGGAAAAGAAAAAATATGAGAAAAGGAAAAAGAATGGAAACAAAGTCTTTGCAAATAGGGAAGGGTGGAGGGGGTGAAGGGAGGGCAAGGGAAGGGGGAAAAAAATAAAGAGTTCTTTAAAGTCTCTGAAAATATACCAGTAAAAGAAAAAGTGTCAGAGAGAGTCATAGATAGAATCATGTATGTGGAGTCTTACTGTGCTCTGTTGTTTAATTCATTCAGTTTTCCATTCAACATGAATCCTCTTTATATACAGATACTCCCCATTATCTTTCCCATATTGTTACCTATTGATGTTCAACTGGGTACTCCAAGATCTATGTGTTCATATTAAAAACTGACATCATTTCTTTGACATTAAAACACTGTAGCTCTTTTTCTCAAAAATAGCTTATTATTTTTTCCTTTGGCCTTTAAAATAATTATGTTTTTAAAACTGCAACTAATAGGAAACATTATTGGCAGGATCCTAGTAAGTTCATCTGAAAACATGTCGCTCCTCAATTCTCATTTTTTGATTTCTGAGGTTTATTTTTATTTCAGAGTACATTAAGGTCCTTGACAGAATTTGAAGTAATTTCTAAAAATGTTCTTTGATCTAATAGTAGAAAGTATTGTACTATTATGTAACACTGAAATTCACATTTGAATAAACATTTTCCATCCTGAATCAAGAAAACTTGTGTGAAACTTTAGCAGGTTTTTACATGCAACCAATAGTTTATTTCTTTATAATACTTAGACATGGCATATATATATATATATATATATAAGTACTTAAACAATCATTTTGGATATTAATGCCATGATTATAATTGTTAAAAATATAAATATATATATTTGAAAACTATAGTGGAGGTAGAGAAATGGAAATTGATTACAAATAGTGAAATTCCAGTACAATATAAGAAATATAAGAAAGAAATTCACATACTACTTTTAGTATCCATCGAATATACACTTTTTAAATTTTCCTTTTATTTGAAAAGTAGTTTGTACTTAGAGCAGTCTCATATGGATTAGCCATTTTGACAATAACTGGAACTAGACTTAGTTGTTTCAATATCAAAGTATACTTCTGTCTAGTAGTAACAAATATAGAATCAGTACTCTATTAATATTATGATGACCATATGCACACAACTAATATAATATTAGCTTTTCAGTCTGTTTAAATAAAACAAATAATCATTTCCAATGTGCTTCATAATGTGAAAGAATTTATGGTACTTCAAGGATTTTTTAAGACTTTACACATACTGTTTCCTCATCTGAAATGCCTTTCCTTTCTTCTACAACTTCACATCGTTTATCACAGATGCAGACTTTACATTTTCTATGACCCCATCTCTTCTGCAGATATTACTACTTTTTTCTTCACTTACTTTGATGTTATGTGTGAGACTTTGGCTTTAAAATATTATATTATACTGCAACTTTTATATTGCACGGTACATTTTTTGCCTAAGTTACACATTTGCCTTCTGACCAAAAATTTTTAAATGTTATATTTCATCTTATATCCCTAAATAGTTCCAATGCCTAGCACAGCAAATGTGTACATGGGATATTTGTGGAACTACCACTTTCTCCATAAATTCCATGTTTAAATTTTGCTCATTTATTCAAAGAAGATTTGGGGAATTGAATTTAGTTATTTGACTAATTTACCATTTACTGATGATTTATTGCTTGCATGGGGACTTCACTACACCTATTTAAAAAATATTTTCCATAGTAATGTGTTTTTATTTTTAAATTAATATCACTTATTTGAAGGCCAACTATGAATATATTATCCTAGAATATTATGCATTATTCTGTCATTCTGAACTTTTCCCCAATAGTACCCAAAGTCCTCTTAATATGTTAGTCTCTCTTGTGTTCTACAATCATGTATTAATTCTCTGTCTCATCTATCACACTGTAATTGCCTCTTTCATAGATTCTTCTTTCTTTCCATCCTAATAAAGTTTTTTCATATGTTTTTATTCATTCTCTACATATCTTTGACCCATTTCACTTTTAAAATTCCATACCATCAGCTAACAAGTCATTTCAAGTCTACTTCTCAATATCTATTATATATAGTTCTTAACCATCACCTGTTAAACCTGTTAACAGACTTGCCCCCCACTTTTAGTCTCATCACCATCCTATAAAATATTGGCAGAATACTCTTCCTAAAGGAGAGCTGAATTAACATACTATCTGCACTCCTTGCACTGCTCTTAAATACTTGGAGAGGAAGAAAAGGAAAGAAAGAAGGATCAGAGAAGATGAGAAGGACAGGGAAAGAAAGTATAAGGTCTAGACTCTGGCCTTCAAGTCAGCTTTTTCTAGTCCAGAATCACTCTTTCTCTCTGAACACTCCATCACGTATGAAGACATGTCCCACTAGCCTGTCTCTGTTCACACTGTCCTTTCTGTAGCACACTCATCCCTCATCTCTTGCCTAGTGAAATTTTCTCTTTCATTCAAGAAAACCCACTAATTGATAAGGGCATTCCAAATTCTATAGGCTGGAATTAATTTCTTGCTCTGAATACTTGTTTATATCATTTGCATGTTGAATAATGTATTATAAGATACCATATTAAATAAATGTATTATAAGATAATGTATTATAAAATACCAGTACACATTGTATTTCTTCTGCTAAATTGTTACATCCTTGTGGGTGGAAACCATTTTATTCATGTCATGATGCCTAGCCAAATACATTTTATATTCATAGGTATAAAAATGTTAATTCAAGAAGGTCTCAAATACTGAATATGATAATTATACTTCCATTAAGAATGTATAAATTTGAAAAAAATTTTAAGCCCTTCAGAGTTGATTTTTGCAGTTCTTCGTTGATTCCATCTACTTTAAACACTAGGCATGTATCTGTGGAGAATATGAAAATCAAGGAAAATCAAGGAAAAATCTCTTATTTTGGGTATAATGCACAGAACAATGCCTGAAATACACAGAGCAATGTGTATTTAATACACAAAACAATGCCTGTAAATATATATACACAGAACAATGCCTGAAATACAGTAGGCTTATTAGTAACTGATAAATTATTAATGAAATGAAAGAATATTTTGGCTTATTTCTCTTGAGTTATATCCCTAATAAATGTGCTAAAATGGCAAAGTTTTATTTTATGGTGGCTTCTTCTTTTTTTAATATAGCCAATATGTATGAAAAAACATGATTATAATGTCATAATCAAGGCAAAGTAATTTGACAACAGTAATAATAAATAATAGCAGTAAAATATTGTGTTTTATGCCAATTCCAAATTTTAAGCTATCATGCCAGGCACAATCCGAAGTTATATTTACTCTATTTAAAAATAGTCTGTCCCTCTGTCCCTACTGTTACCTATTTTCTATTTTTGCTGATTTGTTATTTCAACAAATTCCGAGCAAATATTCTTTTGTCTGACCTTTCAATGTTCCCTCTCAATATTTGAACCACATTATATTCTAAGACGCTTCTACTTAATTCATAGTACATACGCAGTTGGGATTGGACCCTGCAGTTCTGAGACTTTATTACTACATGGGGTGTATAAGTGGGAACTGTTGCATATAACTGGATTGAAAATTAAGTAAACACTTTTTTCCATGTAACTTTATGTGCAATTAAATAAAATACTACAATAATCTAGAGCTTTCAGAGTCCACAGAGTTCAGTTTTTTCAAGGTGTCTTTTCCCTTTCTTTACCAAACAAAATATATATATATTAGAATAATATAGAAATATATACATATTAGAATAATATTTCTAAGAACTACTGAGTTCTAAATGACCTGGGAAAAAGACAAAGTCTAAAGAGTTTTAGATGCAGCAGATGTTTGGTATGACTTGCATATCTTGCCTGCGAGAAGGGTGATAGAATAAGTGTCCTTTCCAATTTATAGGGATTCTATTTTTACCCTCAAAATTATTTTGTATAGTTATATTCTGAAATTTAGCAAGAGGCAGGGGAAATTACATAATCTGAAAAATATTCATTCTAGGGGCTGGGGATTTATCTCAGTGATGTCGCGCCTGCCTGGTAAGCACAAGGTCCTGAGTTTGATTCCTGATACCCCCCCCAAAAAATTCATCCTACTCCAGAAATGCTCACTGTTCTGCAGTATACACAGATCATTAGCTATACATGGCAGAATGTATGCCTTGTTATTTTCTGTATCTTCACATCTGTGCCATAGCTTTTGACATGATACCTTACACAGTGGGTATCCCATTTCTATTGGTTGAAATGAACATTTTAACAAAATATTGGGGAGAGAGGTACAATTTTATTTTAGTGACATTATTTTATAACAGTTAATAGAATTTAAATGGTGCTTCTTCTTATAGTTTAGCATTCCTACAATGTGTTTCATAGAATACTGTCAACATATTCCTCATAAAAAGGGCTTTACATTGAAATAAATTATGAAATTTCTGTATCTCTCTTAGATATTTATAGTTTTTGGCTGGATTATATCACTGAAATGTTCTAAAATAAAGAAACTGTTTTATCTCTGCCTTTCCAAACATGGTATTGATTACAGAAAGCTTTTTTTTTGGCAAGGAATTCCTATTAACACTCTACATATATCGAGAAAGGCTATTTTAGCTACCCATTTTTGAAATATATGGCTGGGCTGTTTAATCTAGTCTTGTGCAATTTAGAAGGACCTAGAGAGGTATAAAGAGTTTCTGGCTCTAGATTTCCAAGCATACGCTCGTGTTGTCAAAGTACTCTCCTTCAAGGATGCCCAGTGGATCAAACATTCTTGGTTCGGCTGCCCGGTGGTGGAAATCACACCACAGATTGTTGTGCTGCATTAAGGCGATTCTGTCTCTTCTTCTCCTATAGTTGAGAGGACTTGGCTTCTTTCCACATTCTGCTTCCATTCACAGATGAGCATTAGAGAGAATTTGGAAATGGAAGGCCTTTATGTCTGCCGTGAACAGGGTCAATTCAGTGTGGCAGCTGTGAGCTGGTGACATAGACTTATATTGACACAACCCACTTTTTGCAGCAGAATCACAAAGTGAAAGCACCCGGGGCTCTTCTGCCGTTTTCAATAAGCTATGAATTTTTCTCTTCCTTGTATTAAGCAGAGATCTGTCATCTTGACTTGTACACTAAATGGTCCATTCTGACTGCCTTGTTTGTGTCCAATCTCAGCCAGAATCCAGAAACATGTGTTAACATTCCGCATGTTTGGGGGCTACTTGGAAGGGCCTGAGGCAAGACTCCCTGATGCCTGCTGCAGGCTAGTCAATAATCATTAGCCCTTCAAGTAGTGTATGCCCAACATAAACTGTATTTATTTATTTAAAAAAAATCTTTACTTTAAGCCACAGGGAAAGGCATTTTAGAGAACTCAGTTTCCCCGCAGTTCCTAGATTATAATAGAGTTATGAACTAGTGGGAAGCTGACACAGGGGGCGCTGTTCTCGATGGAAAGAATAGGAAGCCATCAAAGTAAACCAGTTAGGCTGTGTACAGCAATGCCAGTCAGTCTTTGCTGTTATTTTTTTCATTGCTAATATCCCTAAGATCATCACTCAGGCCAAGAAAGAGTTCTTCTCACAGGGAACATTTCAATGCAAAATGCATCAATCTCTTATATAGGACAAGGCAGCGCCTTGGTTAAATTAGCCAGTTAAATACAATCACTTGCTTACTGCTTTTACTTTGAAAGAGACAAAATGAGGACGTTGCAATTAATTAAAGAAATATAAAAATAACAGAAACACAACCAGTTTTTAAAATAATGTCTAAATTTAAATCACATAGATAAATATTTTGTTTGGAGCACAAAGTTTTCTTTATTTCAATGGTACAAAGTAATGAATCTCTATTGTGTGGAAAGTTTATTAGGTAAAAAGTGAAGCATTTTTTGTGTGTGTTTATTTATTTATTTTGAAATTTAGTTCTGTCTCCAAATCCTAATGCCAAAAGCCAAACTCCACCCATCTAGAAGACAGTGAAGTCCCTTTATTGAGCCCAGGAGGACCTACATGGGTACGCATCCTGTAACTAAATAAAATCTTTTCAGTTCACTAATTTGAACTCTTCTGTATGCAAGAAACACATCTCCTAATATAGAGTACATCACTGCCAACCAATGAAGATGATTAGTAATGCAACTATTAATTTTTCACAAATAGATGAACATTGCACAGCACAAATCTAACCCTATTCATCTGTTGACTTTATTTACTCATTAATTTATTCATGATACTGACATAAATTTTAAATCCAAGCATATAAATTAGCATACATTTCTGCTGGTGTGTTTTTAAGCCCTTGCTCTGGTGACATTTCTACTTGAAGTTTTGCTTAAAGAGTATCACCTGTGGAATTGTTTCTATTTGGACCTAAGTTGAGCCAACAAGAGAAAAATAAGGCAAAGGAGATGAAATCTAAAGATTCAGGAAAGGGTAGATACTGTAATTACTAGGATGGGGCAAGAAGAATTAGAATTGACCCTAGACTTAAACCAGTGTTGAACCAAGCAGCACCATCTAAAATATCAATTTTGCAAGTTGTAAAAAAGATTGCAGTAAATCCAAACAAAGTCCAAAGAGCAGAAAGATGGAAGAAAGATACAAACCAAGACATGAACAAGGGTTATCTGAATAAGAGAATGGGATTTGAGAGAGAAGAAAGTGGGCAGAATGTAGGTAAAACAGAGTTTTGGTGTGAGTTGCACAGTATTCCATTGGTGGCAGCAGGTTGTTAAGAATGCCAATCTGATAAAAATAAGGAAAGCTGTCAGAAGTAGAAGTAAATGCAATTGTTATGGGAGGTGTAACATTTTCAAATAAATATTACTTACAGTCTTCTAAATACTAATACTAGGCAAATGGCTTAATTTTCTCTCAGGGTCCTCAGTTTCTTTATCTGGAAATAGTGATAATGTAATTTACTTCATTTTCCATGATAAAATAAGACAGTGTACCTACAGGGCAATATATATAAAGTGCAAAACAGAGTGTTTAATATATAATAAGTAGTTAGAAAATGATCAGCTGGTGTTGGTAATATTACTTTAATACTATCTTAGAAGAGATTTTATTTCCTACAGATAGCTGTCACAAATGATAAGAAAATAATTATTCCAAAATCTAAAGTCAAGTCAGAGCTAATCATTGATTCAGATTACATTTATTCACATTTTGTTTTCTTTCTCAATTTGTGAAAATGAATAATGATAGGACCTATGTACAATGGAGACAAATATATGTATAAAAACCTAACAGGAGTTATCAGAGACCAAAATGTGGACATGTATCAGGAAGAAAGGAATACCTTGCCTGGATCCTAATGCCCTGGTAATGAAGTGCCCAGCAACCCACTGTTTTGTAAGTCTACAATATTTGAAAGTGCTTCAATGCAGCTCTCAGTATATTTCAATGAGTAGTGTGTGTGTGTGTGTGTGTGTGTGTGTGTGTGTGTGTGTTAGGGGGTAATGTCTAAACTTGATATTTGAATTAAAATGATTAAGAAAACAAATTAAAACATTTTATTCTCTATTTGAGTCACTTCAACTTCAGTTCACAGTTGTTAGATTATGCACGTCCCTGTTGGCCTCACAGAGTGGACATTTCAGGTCTTCTTATTGTATTAACCCAGGTGTGTTTTAAAAGGTATTACAATCAGTCTTGAGTTAAAGTTAACTTGCTTCAGAAAGAAAGAAGCAGAATGATTGTTATAGAATAAGTACTAAATCAAGTTTGGTTGAGTAAATTTATAAGTGAATAAATATGAGAGCTTATAGATAGCAGTATCCATTCTTTGCATCTGAAAACATGTAAAAATACTAACTTCATTTGCATAATGAGTAATTGTTTCTGGCTTTACTTTCTGTCACTGTAATTTTTATTTTATTTTACATTTGTATATAAGGTTCTACAGCTCTGCCACCTACACCTAAGCTCTTCCTCCAAACAAGTTTGAGAATTTTATGGTCTATCCTATTTTGGTGACACATTCCCAATATATCAGAAAAATATGATTAAAAGTTCTCCCTTTCATAAGCTGTGATATAATTTCAAACAAGTGTATCTAAGTTTGAATAAGCAAGTCTTTTACAATCCTATAGTGGACTTTTTCCTCCAGCTCTTTTTAAATGCTTACACTCACATACAACACACATACGCACATCCACATACAGCATACCACATTAACTATGGAGCAAAAAAGTCATAACCTTTGTTGCCCTGAGCCAATTAGAGTGCTGGTAATGTAGATGTATTTTGTTGATATAGCCTTATGGAGTTTTCTAGGAAAGACTAAATTGAAGCACATTTATAATTTAGTATTATCTTCTCGGATTAGAATAACTTTCCCCACATAACAGGATGAGATTGCTAACAGAATAAAACAACTTAGGCACTGAGAGAAAACCTTTAGCATGGACACCAGATAGATGAGCTGCTGCAGATAAACTCTGAAAGTGACAGATAGCACTGGTCTGAGGAAAACAATTTCCCAAAACTGTTTCTCAAGGCAGGTGCTGAAAGGAAACTACAGAAGGAAAAGATTTTACAATCATTTCAAAACACAAAATAATGTTGCTACTTAGAGGGATGAGGTTCTCTTTTAGCTTGTAAGAGAAATTCCAGGACCCATATGCTGATTCAGTCAAAATTTACTGGTGAGCAATAAAAGTAGAGGAAAAAATTAATGCCCAAATAGTACTCAAAGATCCTTAAGAATATGAATAAGAGACGATGAAGGAAAGGGGCCATGAGTGTTTTTCAGGTAGCAGCATAAGTGTTTCCTGGACTGTGATCTGAGGCAGGTGTATATGACTGGAAGTTTTGCTCAAACCATAAAAGAACAGCAGCTTTCTTCAGGGCTTTCACCATCTGAGGTCTCCACCTTTCCAAATCTCAAGTGAGGTTCACATGTTCTGGCCTTTTTTTAAAATTAATTTTATTGGTACATTTTAGGTATACAATATAATGACACTCATCATTGGAAATTTGCACCTTTACATAATCTCTTGGTTCTTATTTTTCCCCATTCCCCTGCCCTCCTTTCAACCCCTCCATCCCTTTGATTAGAGTAATTATCCTCCCATCTTTGCTTGTTACTGACATGGATATTTTTCCCCTCTTCACTTCCTGCTGCTTCAGTTCTACATCCAAGCAGTTTTTCTCACTATAATCAAGACCTGTTCCAGAAAGAACCCTTGCTGATGTCACCCACCTCAAACTTCTAGTCCTTTTTTCGCTATGAAGTTCTTGCTGATTGGGTTAATAATGTTGAACAAGTATTTGAGCAGGAAAGAACTACTCATTGGAATGTTCATCATTTAGCTGCTGAGACCCAATCTTATCTTTTGGTTTTCTCATCCTAAACACATTTGTAAAACATCTCCTTTGTGTTGACCGTTTCCTACTTTCTTTTGATATAAACTAGAACCTCCAATTAAACACTCACATATTTTAAACAACCTCTCCTCTAACTGTGTCTACAGATCCAAAATCAGGCAATTATATAAATTAGAATGAACAAAGAGAAATATGTTAATGCCTTTATTTTTATCTGAAGTTATTCAACCAAAACCAGTCATTTATTTTATACTGTCAGCTTGGTTTCCTCATGAACGCATCATGAAAAATCTCTTCTTCCTGATCCTCAACAGGAAGCCAGAGAATGAAATTGTGACTCAAATCTGTAAACTGTTTTGATACTTCTAAGAAGATTTAACTAAACTGTTATCTTATTAAGATTAGGATTCAGTTGTTTTTAGGGCACTCTGGGACAATCTGAACCTTAAGCCATTTTTTTTTCCCATCTTCTTCTCTAAAGCAAGCATTGTCAGTCATTTTCTATGATATGTCAGATATTCAGGCTTTTCATGCCATGCACTCTGTTGTGAAGACTGAACTCTACTATTGGACAGTGCAGGTGCCATAATACTGTATACAAACAGCTGTGAGTTGTTATATTCCCGTACACCTTTACAAAATTAGTGATGGCTGCATGTGGACTGTAGTTTGTTGTTTGCCAATTCCAGCTCTAAAGATATTTGTTTACAGAACTCTAAATATTTATGAGCTTTACTGTCTCTTTGTACTTGCATGTGGCTGATAACCTATACATATGTTTGTATAAAGCAGAAAAAATGGGAAAAGATGCCTCATCTGAGATAGCAATGTGGAGAAAAATGAGTTCTTCCCAAGTTGGAACAGAAAAGATACTCCTTCTGGGTAGATGAATTAAGAAACTTTACTGCCTTTGTGCTGGAGATTTCGGGGGTTTGGCTTGGTCACAGTTTTTAAAGTATTATTTAGAGACAGAAACCAGGCTCAATTTCAACTCAGGGATCCCTGGCTTGCAGATGGGAGAAACCAGAGCCATGTGAAGTAACCATTTCCTCAGTATATTTCCCCTCTGATCTACAGTAAAGACCTTCCTTCTCTACTTCAACTATCAAGTCCTATCCATCCGTAGTTCAGAGTTAATCACATTGCCCTACAAAAAACCCCATGCCACGGTCATTGTTTCCACCTCAAAATACTCATTTTATTTTACATATAGTATGGTTTGCTGCATGGTTGACACATTGTATTTGCTGTATTCTACATTATGTGTTAGGTAAAATGGCATTGAACCACCAAAAGAACACAACCAGCCTGAATTTAGGGTTCCATGCAGGACATCTAGGAATGACTCAAGGGAGAGTCCACTGGGAGTTTACTGAACTGGGTTTTTAAAGAAGTTTAAATGGAATGGCCATAGGTTGGGTGAGGTTAAGGGAAACATGAGATTGGGAAAGCGAGAATCGCTGAGCAGCAACCTAGCTAAGGCCTAGGTTTTCTTGTGAAACAGCCATTTCTGAGTACACTGGGTCCCAACAGAGTGGGTGGGATAGCAACAGGATGTGTTGGTCAGGCTGTGATTGTTCCCAGAGCTCAGTTGGCTGGGATGAGTCACACCAGGAACTCTGGTGTCTGGCGGCAACTGAGGGTGAGACCTATCAGTAAGTATATTTTGTTGCATTGTAAAATATCTCATGTCAGTTAAAATTCTTGGAAATGCCCATGTAGAATTGGGATTGATCCCTAGAATAGGGACAGGCAAAAGGTTAGAGTTATGCCAATAGAATGCAACAGACATTGCCAGGAAGTTAGAAATTGTCACACTGTTGAGAAATTTTATCTTTTCGGTTAGTTACTGTGACTTCCTTGTGTCAGGTTTCCTAGAATCCTTTTAATGTATGTGAAGAAGCAGCTTGGTAAACTTCCACCCAACTTCCAATGGCATCACTGTGACTGGTTTGAAGCTAAAAGATCAACCATTTATTTATTATATCTTGGGAAGTTAAAAAAAAACACTGAATATGTGAACTTTTTCTTGTTAAAATTTTCTTCAGTAGTGCAGGATAGATTTCAGTATGCTATTTCTCAGTGGCAGAACATTTACCTGTGAAAATATTTACTTTCTAGTTTTATTTCATAATAGGCTGGCATAGGAGTCAAAGAAATACGATAAAGGAGCATGACTCAGTACTGACATATATAATTCACAAGTTAATATGACTCCAGGAATGATGACAATGATCTACATAGAGGGAGACATCATAAGAGGTCATTTGTAAATTTGGTTGGCCAGTGATTTGGAAAATATATGGAATTCAAAATTTAAATCGTTGATGACAAAGTATATTTTACTGGAATATTACAATACTATACACTCACCCTGTTATACGATGAATGCTATCTATCTCACAAAAAGAATAATGTTTCTCAGGAATCAACCTAAATGAATAAAGCTACAAATATATTCAAGAGAAGAATAATATATTTTAAAATCATTTACAACTTTGAATTAGCAGTTTCATTTGGGATACTTCAGATGAGGAGGTACATGTCCTAAGGTGAAACCAGTACCCTGATTGGAAGTTCAAAGAGTGTTTTTACTTAAACCCAGAGAGTGAAGTCTTCTTTGGGTATGTGGGGGCTGTTGAGAAGGAAAACAGAAGAAGGTTAAACATGTCTTGTCTTGCCGGGGATTCAGCTCAGTGATGCTGCTGCCTGCCTTGCCAGGTCCTGAGTTTGATCCCCGGTACCAAGAACAAAAAACAAACAAACAACCACAAAACATATGTTGTCTTACTGTGATTGGGTCCAGGGCTTCTTTACATCCATCTCCTGAAAGTTATTCCCCACTTCCCCACCCCCAGGCATGTATTCTTACAAGGAACCAGATCTGGAGAGAATCTGGCAGAAGGTACTGTTTGAGTCTGTTTCTGTTACCCTGATAATTTGCTTTTTTGCAATACTTGTAAAGGATCAGTTTTAGGTTTGAAGCATACAGCCCACCCACTGAGGCAAAGTGTTCATTTCTTAACTAAGCATATGCCTGATTCTGGGAGAAAATGTGAGAAGAGGTGAAAAAGGCTCCACACTTAGGGAAATAATGAATTCTTTAATGTTGAAAGACAAAAATTGAGGCTTTTGAATACTAAAAGTTAAAACTACATTTACATAATATCAAAACATGGATGCTACATAGTAATTTCACTTTTCCATTGATTCCTGCATACATACAACAAAGTTTCCTGCCCACTTACAAAAGGCCAGGCTTGATTTGGGTTTTGGTGATTCAATTGTGAAGACAGACAAGCTTCTTGCTCTCCTGAATCTTTTATCTGTGGAAGGCCTAAAATTAGAAAGTCTTTAGATAAGAAAGCCTGCATTTTTCATGTAAGTCTTAGGTTATAATACTGCCGGTCCTGTCAGCAGATACTCAGTATATGGAACCTAGGTATTTGAAACTCAGTACTCCTCTACACTGTTGAAATTCTCACCTGTTACCTGTGTAGGGGGATAAAATGGATGCTTAGTATTTATGCCTGCTTTACCATTTGTTTCACCTGCACTCTAGTTTGGCAGACTTGCACCCATTACCCATGATTACCAGTAATACATGTCTGTTATATCTGCTGCCAGCCTCACATTCCTACCGGGTCCTTACACTATTGAGGTTAGATAAACAGTTCCTAATCCAGAAAATAGATGGAAAAGAAGGAAACAAGTAAGATGAGAAAATAATCACAGACTGTACAAGTTGGTAAAAGAATGTGAGTAGATTAACAGTGTGGAGATTAAAGATAGGAAACTAATTTAGATTATGTAAAATGACCTCTCCCAAAAGATAATATGTACAGTGAAATTTAAGGATGATAATAAATCTAATATGAGAAAAGTAGAGGGAAGATCTTGGAAGAAATAATGAGTGAAAACAAAAAAAGCATTGATGAGTTGAGGGGGTCTCAGGAAAAGAAAGTGTGGCAGAGGATAGAAAATTAAAAGAAAGTAGTATAAGAAGTTTTAAACAATTAGGCAGGGATCAGATTATGCAAAGTATTGTAGGCTGTGATGACATGATTTTTCATCTCTTATGTTCTTGCTTACAGGTATTCAAATGGATAACAATAAGTTAAAGTTCTAAAGGGTAAAATGAATAAAGACAAATTTAATTCCAATTATACTAACCAAAAATTAAGATGTATACTAAATATTTAAATGGCAGCCAAGCCACTGATAATTACTCTCCTGAGAACTGCCCTTATTACAACACAGATGTGAGAAGGATTATTGAATCTTATGAGTTTTCTTATAAGGAAAATATACATATTCCTGTTAAGGTTTTAGCCATTTGTTATAATTGTGTACAAAAATGATGTTATATAATGATGATTATTCAAAACATGGTGAAAAATCATTAAAAAATTAAAATAACTATATGTACAATGATAATAATAGTATAGAACAATACAGTTCATTTAGTTTCTGAACATTTTCATTTTTGGAGTCATCTTTAAAATGGAGTCCACAGGTGGAAGACATGTTTTCTTCTGAAAACCAGCTATCCAACTTGGACATCATCATACTAGACTACTAAAGCTAAATGTAACCTGAAATGAAATGCAAGAGTTAACGTTTAAGTATGTCCATCAGCTAAAGGCTGATAGTCTTTTAAGGAAACCGCAGGTACAACATGAAATTTATGATGCCAACACTTGGTGTTTAAATTAAAGAAAAGAGGAAAATTCTCAACTAGCAGAAAAAAGAAAATGCTTTCGTTTGGGGTCTTCACTTGAAAACAAGTAAATATTTACTCATATTTGTGATTTGTGAACTCCTATTATTCTGTGAGAATTCTAGCTTTAAATGAGCTCAGCACTTATGTGAACAACTCATTAGATTCTTGCTGGAAGATTAACCATATTCTAGATTATCTAACCAATACTTTCACAGACACTTGCTCTTCTGGGCTCATTCTCCTTGCAATCAGTTAGTGGTAGTCAGGGAGTGAAGATTAATTTTAATATTTACCTTAGGCAAACAATTCAGAAGGCATATCTCCTGTTAAAATGTTATGTATCACTAAGCCAATTATGAAATATAAATGATTTTTGGATTATCTCAGTCCAAAAACTTGCTAACTACAGGATGGTCCCATCTACAGATAGTCTCTTAAAAGAAATTTATTTACTCTTTCTCATTTTATAGGACAACTGTATCTCTGACATATAAAAGAGGCATTTAAAATTAAAACATATGCCCCCTACTGTTATTTTTTTCTATTTAAGTTCCAATATTTTTGTTTATTTCTTTAGTGAGTAGGTGTGCACTAAGATAGATCAGACTGGCTGATAGCCTCTTGGGCCCAAGTGTCGGTAGACTGAAATATCACAGAACCTGGAAGTTGGTAAACCCATAAAACATATCTCATTGGTTTGTTTGCACAAGGGGATCGTACTACATTCAAAAAATTAACACATAAAAGTTTCTCAATATTCCAAAGAAAATTTATTTGTTAAACTGAAAAATACTAGACATAGTTCAATTTATGAACCAAAAACGTTTTCAGTCATGTAGGAACTACTTAATGTTGTATTTGCCATTAGGGTTACCATGTGAAATAATAGTATTCCAAGCTATTCTAGATATTGTGAAAAAAAACCCTTTTCAAACAGTTTCAATGAAAAATGTAGTGTGGACACCTACTGGCAATGATTTATTAAGTAACAGCATTTTAGAAGGAAACATCTTGTCTTTGATTCTAAATATTCAATTTTTATTTAGATTTCAGTTTAAGTCTATCTTTAATTGAAGGTATTATTATTGAGAAAAGCAAAATCATTAGGCTATTTAATCATTCAATTTACTGTATTACTATTTAGTTTAATGAAACAAATTGTTGGCCAAGGATTAGCAATACTAACAGTAGTATAGTGTTAGTATATATCCTCCACTGAGCTTGGAGAGAGTGCTTACATATCACATTTTCTCTCTTGTAAAAATAAATATTCCTAAGGATGTAAATCAAATAGGGAGAAGTGTAAAGCAAATGTAAGCTTCAGATATTGAACCTTCAGATGTCTTTATAAAGAAGACTACAGTATCAGTTAAGGTAAGAGTTGAAATCAAGCAATCTTGTAAAGATGCAGATATGAAGATTTGCAGTGAGAGTTTGAGGAAATAGCTCAGTACTAGAGTACTTGCCCAAAACTCCAGCATCCAAAAAAAAAAAGATTTACCATCAGATTTTTCTCCTGTTTTTTAATGAGCTTGGAAGTTGATCAGGAAGAGGTAGGTGATACATAGCGGAACTAGCTATCTGGCCTCCAAAACAGGCCAAAGGCAAACAATTAGGTCCAACCACTGAGATGAACTATGGCTTTCTATTTCATTTAGGTGTTAAGCAGAGCAAAGCATTTAAATCTAAATCACAGTTTAATCACAGTTAAATATCTACATAGAGGAAAGATAATTTTATGTAAGAAAAATTATACTTTCAGAAATCTCATTGGCTTGCAAATCATTGAAGATACTGAGTTTTCTCTGATGTTTATTGAACATCAAGAGAATTCTTTCCTTGTAGGCAATATCTCTGGCTAGGTTCTCCTCTAATATATCTTTATCACTTGAGAAAAGGTCTACCTCAACATACATTTTGATTTATAAAAGAGGAAATATTAGATATGTATAATGTTCTCAACAGGCAACAGGACTTCTAAGTCAAAGTTCTTAGACTTTGGCTTCACTACCACTTCTCAATGATCAAAAACAAGTAGTGATTAAGAGTTATTCAGATTCTAACACTTGAAAAAACTTAGGAGTTATTTCTAGCTTGATCATTTATTAGTTTTATAAAATTGGATAAGATGTCTCACTTTAGAAAGCTAGTTTTGTCCTTAGAAGATATGAATTAATAGAGACAACTTACCAGGATGATTGTGAATTTCCAAGAAGCTAAGGCACATTGCCTTAGTAATATGTGCCACTCAAATTAGGTGTAAAATGAATGATAATTTTAAAAATAATAAATATTATTCACCATGGTAGCACATAGGAAATCCATGTCTATGCTGAAACTGTTTGAGTTTGTTTTTACATTCAAAGTTTTCTTAAGTCTCATTACATAAAAGATTTACTTCAGGGCCGGGGATTTAGTTCAGTGGTTTCACCACCTGCTGCACAAGCGCAAGGACCCAAGTTCGATCCCCGGTACCAAAAAAAAATGATTTATTTCCAAACACATAAGGCAATTAGCAAATGGTAAATGGTATCTGTCCTCATATAATAGATACTCAAATGGAATGCTTTCTTTATTAATGACAGAATATAATCAGTCAATCCATTTGATTAATCATGGGTTTATTTCCATGCTAACCCACAATGTGGTGCATTACCCAAGCAGACTACCGTACCTTCTAAATTGTGCTATAAAACCTGCCTTGAAGTTTTCCTTCATTCTGCCAGAAGTAGGGATGAATTGTTCAACTCTTATTGGATGATCCCTACAGCAAACATCTCTAAGGTGCCACACAAATTAAATAGTGATTATTTCCTATTCATGTTACAGGTCAGTGGATGTGCCTATGAACCTATCACTCTGCTCTGGAATTGGAAATGAGTCCAGTTCTGCTGCAAGGTCTTCATTATTCGATAGTCTTGCTAAAACGATGAACGATGAATGGGGCCAGCCAGTTGAAAACTCACAATCTTGCCTTGGGGAACACAATTTACGGAGTCCAAGGGGACAATCAGAAAACATGATCAGCTCAGAGACCTGTCATGCACAGTACAGAAGGCTTGTCTGACTTACGAAGTACAGGCTATTTTATTGACTGGAAGATCAAAAAGGAATACATAGCAGAGATGCCCACAAAAGGGCAACCTCCAGAGTTTCTTACATTGCGAAAGACGTGTGCTCTTTCCTTTTGAGGTTTCAGCAGCCTAGAATAGGAAAGTCAATCCAGAGATGATGGAGTCCCTCAAACCCTGCCTCAAGCAAATAGTAGTCTGAAGGAGAGCAGGCATCATTCTACTTCATAGCTGGTAATAAACAACAGGAACAGGAAGCTCCCTTGCAAGATAATATTTTCTTTTATTTTAATGTTGAAAGATCAAGGGGTCCTGTGGACAATGGATATGAATGCAGTAATTTTAGAGATATGCATGTGCATCAAAGTGGGGGTAGAGAGTAGGATATATATATCTTAGGAATTTTTGCCTCTTTTTTCTCTGATTCTATTCTTTTTTTTTTTGGTACCAGGGATCAAACTCAGGTCCTTGCGCTTGCGCAGCAGGCGGCGAAACCACTGAGCTAAATTCCAGGCCCATATCTGATTCTATTCTTGCCAAAAAAAAGTAATTAATCTTCTGATCACCAACTTAGCTTTCTAGTGACCCTGATATAAGATACTAGAAAAAGACTGCTCCAAAGAAAAAGCAAAATTAGTTCAATGCTGAAAAAGTGATCTAGTTTTTCTCAGGTTATGCCAGAGATTTGGGGATTACTTCTTTTTTCAATATTGATACATGCTCAGTATGAAAGTTGCCTTTCCAAATTCTAACAAGATAAATGAAAACATTTAGAAGTAGTGCCTTTTGGAAGTTAGAAAAATTGTGCCCTCTCCCTCCTGGGAAGAACAGAATGGAAGAATGGGTTGTGTCAGTGTGTTTTTGTGTGTCCACGTGAGAGTGGGTTGGTGTCCATGTGCACATATTTATAATGTGATTCAGTAGATTTCATGTTGATGGTTAGCAACAGACCTCAAGTATAAAAGGGCAGGATTTTTAACCTTCTCTATCCTTTCCTAAGGGTCAGTTCTGGGGAGAAAGTAAGTGATGTATATACCGAAAAACATATTGCAAAACCATGAATTAAAAGCAGATAGTTTTCGTGGTGCTTCAACACTTGTTCTTTCTATGTAGCACTACATTTTTGAAGAGTTGAGTGTATCCAGAGGGATGCTTCTTGTTGGCTTCCTATGAGTGACCCACCATCTCCAGCACAACATGGGCTTGACCATGATAGAAAGTGAAGGCTATAGCATGTGCAGAGACAGTTGGTGCCACACATATTCACTTATCCTGGGTAAAGCACATAGAGCTGCTTGGTGAGGACTAGAGACTTGCTAAGAGGCATTTTCAGGTCATTTCTATGTCTGAAGATCACAGCACTCATGTATCTCCAAAGTGGTACATGGTAAATGGGGTACAGGTTGTCTACAGAAAGCCTAAATGGAGAAAAAAATGAATCCTTGCTTTGTTGTTTACTAATCTAAAAATAAAAAAGAGACAAATACTGTAGACTTGAAGGGAAAGATAACACAGACAGAATAAAACAGTAACTTGGAAGCCTTTTTAAAAAATTATGTTTTTTATTTTGTTTGAGACAATATCTTATTATGTAGTCTAGGAGAGCCTCAAACTTGTGTGATCCTCCTGCCTCAGCCTCTCAAGTACTGAGGCTACAAGTGTATACCTTAAATAACTGGACCCATGACAGCTCCTTCAGAATGAAAATATGACATTTCTTTCTCCAATCACACCCCCAAATCTGAAATCTAGTCTCACATTAAAAACTGTAACAGTTTAGATCATGTTCGCTTATGACTGAATAACAGCAAGAGCATCTAAAGAAAGGATTAAGAGGTATGAATTATTTTCTCAATGAACAGAAAAATAATATGTGTAAGCTTCAGATCAAGCAATTACCTGAATGCAGACTGTATGCTTCCACAGTATAAATAAAAATCTGTCCCATTTATTGTTTACTTATTTATTTCATACTAAGGCCTTTGATTACAAAAATCCCACAAGGTGGTTGCAATGACACTAATTGGAAATTAAGAAAATTGAAGCTAATATATTTTCCATGACAAAGCTTCCAGAAGCAATGAAAATATTTAATTTCTCTCATGTAGCATAAAAATACACTTTTATTTGTCATTTTTAATTTTGTCTATTTTACTAGAAATCTCGACTCAAGTTTTCTGGTCCACAGAAAAAGTTAGGTTTTCACAAAGATTTATATTTTTTAAAAGCAGTTTCTAAAATAACTGTAGGAAGGGTCGGGGATTTAGCTCAGTGGTTTCGCAGCCTGCTGTGCAAGCCCAAGGACCCAAGTTCGATCTCCGGTACAAAAACAAAACAAAACAAAACAAAAAAAACCCTAAAATAACTGTGGGAAAAAGTGAATCTATTAACTAGATGAATTATCACTGGATTCCACTTATGATTTCATGTTTTATACTTCGCCTCCTTTTCCCTGGCCATGCCCCCACAGTCCTAGATAATTTAGGACTGATTACCAGGGGTCAACATCTGTGTGTCCTACTGTCTAGTCTTACCTTCAGCACTCCGCTGACTTCTGCACTCCTTTAACAAAAGGATTGTGTTGAATTCATCCTTATTTCTTCAATGTCTAATGGCAGGCCAAGCACTTACTAGGTGATCATGAAAGGTTTGTAAAGTTTATTAAAATAATTTATCATTTTAGCTGTTGTTTGTGTTGAGGTAATTTTTCTGAGGGAGCATCAATAGCTAGCTCCCTTTTTATCTACCTCAGGTCTGAACATTATGAAATATGGTCCCACAATATTCGTGATAAGGACAAAATTGGAAAGTAACATTAGAAAAAGTCTCGTTAGCAAAAGAGCCTCATAACTGAATTATTAACCCCACAGCACAGGAAAGGCTGGGCCTAAGCCCACTTCAGACCTCCTCAGCCCTCCTAGGGACACAGAAACTAAAGGGACACTGGACAAGAGAAAATAGGAAGTTGGGGCTAAGCCACACATGCCCAGCTTTATGTCCAAAATTACCAGAGAAGTAAATTTCTTCATCTACCCAAGAACAAATTTTTTTTTAAAATGAGGTAATCTATTAAAGCTCTGTTCACAGACAAGAAAAACATCAGGAACTGAGAAAAAGTGTTTGCAGGTAATAGTATATGACTTTTATCAGTACTCCAAAGTTGAGTGCTGTAGTGGTAAATTGCAGTCTCAGCTTTGTTCATTAATTTTGATAGGAGAGTTCTCCACAAAAGAGTTAAGCACAGAACAGTGGTAGTATTTAATGAAAAATGCAACTACAAAAGAGCAAGAAGATCATTTCCCAGTTGCATGTAAGAACACATACAAATAAAACACCTGGTAACCAAAATTGGTTGTGTGAGAGGTGAAAAAAAAATCAAGACAATTAAAGTTTTATTATAACTTTCCATGATATAACTGTGGGTGGTCCCTGGAGAAAATTTTTGAACAAATGATTGAGGTTTGAGAAGTCACAAGTAGTTTGCAGAATGCTAACAGTGAAGATACATTATAAGGTAACATGCAGTTATTCTTAGAATTTAAATGAATATTTCAGAACAATGTTTTAAAATGTAGATATGTGGTTTCCATAGATATTTCATAGTTTCACATTTAATTAGCCCAGAATTGACCTGAAGCTATACTATAGTATCTAATTTTTATTTCCTATAACTGTTGATCCAAGGTAGACTGTTTAGGTTACATATCCAAGGACATGCCCAACTTTTTAAAGGTTGATGCATGCTAGAAAAAAAGGAGAGATCCTGGAGTGTGAATCAGAGACTTAGGTCCTGGTTACTCCATCAACCATTTGTGCAACCCTGCAGATTTCCACCTTTCTAGATACCACTGTAAAGAGTTGAAATAAAAAGGACTCTGAGAGATATGCTATTCATGTTTCCTCATCCTATGGAAGATGCTCTGAGAATTTAGAGGAAGCCATTTTCCCAAGGAAACCAAGGAAGTCAGTGGAACAGCTGGGACCAGAATCCAGACATTCTCATTCCTAATTTATTTTTTCATCCAAATAATCTCTCTGGTTTCTTTTAATTCTAAAATTCTATGATTATAATGACTGCCTCTTCATCACAATTCTTTCCCAAAACACGCTGGGACCATAACTCTTCCTTCTCCCCATTATCCCATTGTTCATATGTGGAAACAGAAATTCAGAGATATATGCACTGAGACACATAATTTGGCCATTCTGAGAACAGAAATATATGGTCATTTCCAACTCTTTGCTTTTCATGTACCTCAAAAGGGAGCAATTCTTCTCAAGGATACACAGAGAGCCAAACTTAAAGTGAACTTTACATTTACATACTTAGTTTCCTTCTAAAATTCTTCTTGGGAACATAGACCAGAAAGAGAGTCATGTAACTTTCTCTGAGAGATGACTGCATGGTTTTCCTTTAAAAAGAAAAGGAGAGACTTCAAGACAGACAGTTTAATGAATGTTTAGATTTTCTAGTGTCTAACCGATAAATATTAGCAAATGCATACAATATCCTTCAGCAATATTCTAGAAAAATCCCTTAAATTCTGAGTACATCATCTGTATTTTATAATCCTTTTTCAAAGCTTGGACAATTTCAATGTGGATTTATCCATATTATAAAGAATTTTCAAAGAATATTGCTATATTCCTACATACGAATTGGACGTTAATCCCTCTCCTTTCACTCCTAGTAGTGTCCATGATATTTGGCTATTCTCTGTCCTCCAGAAGAGCAGTATTATCCCTGGATTAAGAGTTAGATACCACAACTACTTCATTGTTGTCAGTAAATGTGTATTACTACTTGGGAGTGTCTTTTAAACTATGGCTAAGTACTGGGAAGAACACTTTATTCTGGCTCTTGAGTGCACCCTAAGAGATGGAAGTTAGAAGGTTAGATGGTACATAGACATCAACATGTGCTATTTCTCAATTCCTTTATGAACATTATGTTTTTCACTGCACAGGAATCAGCAGATACTTGAAATGGTCATCTACACTTCATCAGGTGCAAGACTGCTCTGCAGCATCTAATCTTAGGCACAGGCTCCCAGGTCACCCAGTAGAATATAACTTCTTAGGACAAGAGGCTGAATTATCCAGTTTTCCTGCCTCTCCTATGAGGTCCTGCTTCCCCTTTCCCCTTACAGTTCAGCTCTCCTTGTTATCTTTGTTACACTTAGCAAAAGATAACAGATTAAGCCAAGTGTAAAGATAATGAAATATAAATTAGTAAGTTTTCCAGCCTTTTTCCACAGCCCTGTCAGACTGTATTATCTGATAGATCGAGTTCAGAGCAAGTCAGTTAAATTTCACCTTATCAGAAACTGAGTGTGAAGTGTGCTAATGTTGCTAAGTGCAGAACAAAAATCTCTCTCTTTTGCATCCCATGACTGCTCCAGGCAACATTCTTGGAAACCTCTGACTAGGAAGGAAGAGAAGATACTGAGATATATACAGTGTGACAAGCCAGGAGGCTATGCTTCTCCGGTAACTGTCCTGTGAACGGCAGTCGCCTGTGGCTGTGACATTACCACACTTTACTCAGCTTCAGAGAGGAAAATTTAAGTGATGACTGCTATGAACTAAAGCCACAACCTAAACGAGATAATACACCCTGACAATACTGTCAGGCAAAAATGCTGTGTTCCCATTGATTTCATCGCATTAGAGACATATTACCCTGAGCAGAGTGCGTTGGAGGGTATATTGTGCACACTGTAGGAATATCAAAGGGAACACACACTGATTTAGGCAGAAGCAAGCCTCCAAGAGAAGTCTCTCGGAGTGGCCTGCTGGAAACATACAGCATTTGGCAAAGAGGAGAAGGCAACACTATTGATAGTAATTATAATTTGGTTCACCATCTCCATCAACCACTACCTGCTGACTTTATTTGAGAGAGGAAATCAAGCTCAAATATGCCAAGAGAAACACATAACCTCTTTATTCAGATAGGTAGCATACGTACCATAAAACAACGAGGCAGAGTGTGAAAAGAAAGTATTCATATCACCCCAAAGTGAACTAAATTCTTTCCATCACTTAATTTAGAGCTCAAAGGCTATTTAGAAGATTTTTATCCCCTTATTGCTTTCACTATCCTATAGCATCAGTACATTTTACAAAACAAGGTTGCCACATGTCTACTTAAATTACTATTCTTATTTCAAGTAATTTGGCAAAATCTAAAAAATTCATACAACAATTCAAAGACAAAAGAAATGGGAAGAGAAATGTTTTATGTTTTATATTCTGAGAAAGCACAGAGATACTTGATAATTTTTTGAAAGGTATGTTTAATAGTATTGTGTATACCTGAAAGATCAGAAGGGCAAAATAAATGCAGCAGGCAAAAATATTATTTTACTTTTCATAAACTCTGAAAGACTAAATTCTAAAAACATCTTGAGATTTACCTTTTAAAAATCAATTCATCAAAAGTGTTAAGTAGGCTGCGGATTTAGCTCAGTGGTTCCGCCGCCTGCCTCTCAAGCACAGGGTCCCAAGTTCGATCTCTGGTACCAAAAACAAAACAAAACAAAAAAAGTGTTAAGTAATCTCTAATTCACCATTGCTACCCATTATTTTCTTATGTCTTTTGACTTTGAAATCTTTCCAGATACTACTGTGAAGATCATTTGTCTCTTTGATCACTCTCACCATATTATTTTCTCTTCCTGAAATCTTTCTTGAATTTCTGTGGCTTACTCATTTATTTTTTTAATCTATGGCCTATTGACATATGGATAGTTGCCAACATCAAAGTTATAGTCATTCTCATCGCTTCTTTGGTTTAATACTATTCACATATGGACTTTTCCTATGTGAATGATCTATATGGTAAGTTCATAATTCACTATTATTGTTGGTTACATGTGAATAACTAGAATAAAGACACAAAAAGTTCATAACTTGCTCCCCACTGTTAAAAAAAAGGACATCAATACTGAAAAATAAAGTGACTATCTTCTTCATTAATGTCCAGATTTGTCCACATAATGAATGGAGGCAGGGACCCTGACAAAAAGGTTCAGGGACTTCTCCTCAAGATCTCCTCTGGAGCGCTCCAGCCACATTTCTGCCATCTGTGCTAACTTTTACCCTCAGGCTTCATTTGCATGAACAATTTCTCTACTTTTTGATACCAAAAAAATGAATAAATGGGCAAATAAAGCAAATTCAATTTATTACTATAAAGACTATTTGAGATATTGTTAATATAAAGATTTCTTTTATAAAATTTCAATTAATAAAAATATTCCATATTCACATCATGGTATATTTTATCATATATGACATCCCCCTTGTGATAAAATTTCAGTTTTTATATTGGTGTTTATGTTCAATATTAAAAGTGATATATTTGCTTTCTTTTATTATTGCCTAATATTTTTCTTTTACATCTGTTTATTTATTAATTTTATTGTCAGTTTGGTGTGTCTAGAGTCAATACTGCATCACTAAATCTGTTTTGAATGTCTTCTGTATCTTGTCTTTCAAATATTTTGTTCACTGCTAAATTTGATCGTATCTTGCCCCTCTTTTTTCCTGTGCTTTCCAATTGTTTTCTTTCTAGTTTTTTTCTCTTTGGTCATAAATTTTCCTCATTTACAAGTTAGGATGCTGATCTCTAAATTTTCAGCAAACACCTTAAAATGTTACCAATGTCTAGGTAATAGCTATAATCTTCCTCTCCCTCACTAAGTATGTGGATGGATGCTACTTTTAGTTCAAACACATTCCAGGTCTTGGCTTGTATTTTCTTGTTTAGTTTTTGAATTTTGGATGTGTGTTTTGTTATGGGGGGAAAGTATAGTGTGTGTGTGTGTGTGTTCCCAGTCACTTTGAAAGAAATTATATCCTCCAATAATCTTGTCAAAAGAATTTACAAAGAGCAAGCTTTCTGAATTAATCAAAACTTAAATTGTCTTTATTTCAAAATTTGAATATAATTTTAGCTTCTATGTTTAGAATTTTTCCCTAAAGGATTTTTGAAATATTGTGCTATTTACTTTTAGGGTATCCATGGATATAGCTTCTGTTAATCTCACTTTTGTCTCTTTGTAGAATACCTTGCTATTCTCTCTGGAAGTGATTATGACCTTCTCTCTAAATATTTAGAATTAAGTAAAAGAATTCTTATTATAAATGAGGGTAAAACAATGGGCCAAGTATTAAACGTATTTTTAGAAATCATTTGTGTGTTCAACAAATACTTAAAATACAGTATTGTTTCCCCAAAATGTACCTATATATTGCTGTTATAGGATATAGCACTGAATGATAAATTTATTTCCACCCTGTTTAGATCCATAGTTTTCTGGGAGTAACAGACATTAAACTAATAATCATTTATAGATATAAATTATTCATACATATATATAATTATATAGAGAATTATTCTTAGGAAAATTGTTATACGGGAAAAACAGTAAATTAAGAATACAAAACAGCATCAGCAAGACAGGGTGGAGATTGTGGAATAAATTAGAAAAAGTTTACCCAAAGAAGTACTATGCAATGTTACTCCTGAAACGTGAGAGACACGGGTAGGTAGAGATAGGTCAGGGGAGGAGAATCTTTATTGTTAACCTTGTTCAATAAAAGTGATACAATCTAATAAGAAATGATCTTTCAATAAAAAATTACCATTGTTTCAAGCTATTATTTATAATGTCCTTTACGTGTTGATATTCCATAAATGGCATCACACTGAGGTCTTTTCCATATGATTGTTTTGGCTTGAATGTAACCTCCACAGTATGTTTTGACATTTGATTTGTATTGTGACAATACTGGGAAGTGGGATCTTTAAAAGAAGACTAGGTCAAGAGCTCTCTGCCTTCATGAATGGATTAAAGCCATTATCATGTGAGTGGGTTAGCTTTTAAAGGAGTGGGCTCCTAATAAAAAGATGAGCTTGGCTTAATTTTCTTTCTCATCTTGCACATGCTCCTTTGTCTATTGACAGTCCAGAAAATGGACTAAGACAAGGATAAAACCAGCAATGTAGAAACATGGATGTTTTCAGCCAACCTAATTACTAAGTCATAGCACAGTTGACTCAATGGTTCATACTGTATTAAAAAAAAAACTTCTCCCACTTCAAAGGATGTTTCACTGGCTGCCTTATAAAAGAACCTCAAAGTCATATGTAGGAATGTCCATTTCCCTTTGTTAAAATGGCAAATCAAAGGTGATTCATTTATTGATTTAAAATAAAACATCTTTTTAAAAAAAAACTAATAAAGAAAAAACAGAATCTTAATCACTCTCAAACCTAAAAATGTGGAATTAGATAATTGTGTGAGAATATCTTTAACATTTTGATTTAGACACTTGGGACAGGGGCTAGCAGTAGACTCAGAGGTCAGACTGATGCAAGGTGGTTGTAGTCAGGGTCTATAAGGGAATTAATTTAATACAAGACACATAATTTATAGGATTATTTTATAATAGTCACCCTAAAAGTCAAATGCAGAGGAGTGAAAGAGATTAGCCACACACGAAAGACCCAAAGAATCCAGCCAAGGGCCTGGATTCCACAGCAATGTCCCACAGAAGTCCAGCTGAAAGTTTATAGTCCAAGGCAATGCCTCCCATGAGTCCAGCCAGTAGCCTAGAGCCCACAGAAATATCTCATGCTTTTCCATATCAAGGATGGCACCCAGAAGTCCTAAAGGTCAGTGGTGGAAGCCAGAAAACCTGCGCTGCTGGAGTGAAGGACTTGTTTCACCAGGCTGAGGGATCTGCATTAGAGCCAGGAAGTGACACTCATGGTGAAAATCAGAGCCATTCCCAGAGACAGCGAAGCCCCGAGCTCCTTTGATGAGGAGAACAGCCAAGTTTGCACCAGGAAAACCAACTGCAGCAAACTTCTCCTAGAAAATCAACATCCCATGATCTTCCCTTCCAGTTCTCTTTTTTTTGTGCATTGGCAACAATCCTCTGGTGTTTTTTCTGTGCCCAAACCAAGCTGATTCAGTTCAGCTGGGCGTCACAAGTTGACAATTAGTTAACCCACCACAATGGTTTATATATGTTTTCTTTCCTGTATTGTGAAGGTGTCCTAGAAAAGTCATGCCCGGTGCTGGGGCAAGATGATCGGGTTACTGAGGTGACCACAGGATTTTCCATGCATGTCTGTATTCAGTTCAAATTTCACAGTGCAACCATGATTCACTGGCAACACAGCACACAGTCCAAGGTCAAAGAATCAATTACTTTCTGTCCTCCATCTTTATGGCTTTCTCTATGCAGTAGAATTAAAATAAAGAAAATAAATAAGGAAATGAGAACGGGTGCATTTGGGTTTCTGCTCTTGTACCAGACACAGCCCCAGGAATAACAAGGCAAAATTAATGGCAAAGTGAAGGCAAGAATTCTGCAACTGTGAAACAATCCATTAGTGGCCATTCGGCCCTTATCAGCAACTTAACAAAGATCTTGCAGTTTTAGGATGTCACATAATTTCCGTACAGTAAATAATTGTACCAATATGTGCTCCTTTGAAAAATAATACTCCTTTCTCATTTTAGTAAGAAGAAAAGTAATAGAAGCAAACCCCTCAATTTGTTCCATCTGTTATATTCATGTGACTGTGTTTCTTTTCTCTTTTTTACCCACAGATCAACAAGATAAACCTAACTGCCTAGCTGCAGAAAAAGGATGAAAGAGGCTCCGCTGTGAACTGAAATTTCAGCGGAGATGCGAAAGCTGGCTGATGTTCTGAAATTAGCATGAAGCCGCACTAGAGGAAACAGAGGGATTCTTCCCTGTTGTACAAAGGACCCTGTGAACTTTCCAAATGCCTGAAATCTCATTACTGACAACACTTTTTGCCCTGTAAGTTCCCACGTGGTGACCTGTGTCTTCCGCTGGAGTGTGGATGCAGATTTCCTCTCCAGTGAAATAGTATGAACAGAGTGAAAAGCAATCTTTAAGGAGCCATGCTGCGCACCACCGACATAATTAGGAGAGCTGCTTGGGAGGAGAGCAAAGGACATGTAATGAGCCAGTGAGGATAAGGTGGAAAATGAGCACAGGCCTGTTTAGTCAGAGCACTGTTTGAGTTTCCTTGAGGTAGACTGAAAAACAAAAATATTAAGCCTGCTGAAACCCGTCCAGAGTTTGGGGATTAAAAGCTCTAAGGAAGCTTATGCCACGGTGGAAAGAGAGAGAAATGTTCTGCCTTCAGAAGCAGTTTCTGATTACTTGTCTTTTGACCCAAATTCACTTTGGAAGGCAGCATCAATGTCAGCTGGAAGAAGTCCCAGAAAATGTTTTTAATGATTTCAAAAGAGAGCACAGGATTACAGGCAGACCATGTGATTTATTTTCACTAAAGTTCAAGAAAGATTAAAAAAAAAAATCTGATATTAAAAGAGTAGTCATCTCAAGATCAAGGACTCTAGTAGTCACTGAATACAAAAGGCTTCGTAAGTATGTGTGGAATCTATATAGGTTGTGTAAATTTGGATGTATTACAAAATTTTTCAAACTGTCCAGTTCCTTTTCCCCATGAAGATAATCATATAAGCATTAATACAATAGTAGTGTGGGACCTTAATACCCCACTCTCACAAATAGATTAACTAGATAAAAAATAAACAACAAATATTAGAACTCAAACTCTTGAAAAAATGAACTTAACAAATGTTTACAGAGTGTTCCACCCCATAAAATCAGAATACACATCCTTTTCAGCTGCACATGGGTCATTCTCTAAAATACACCACATACTCGCATAGAACATGTGTAAGTAAGTGCAAAGGAATTGAAGTTATGTCCTGTATATTATCAGTCCATAGTGTGATGTAATTGGAGATCAATAGCAAAAGAAATTGAAAGAATTTCATAAACACAAGGAAACTGGACAACACACTTCTGAATAACCAATGGGTCACAGAGGAAATTAAAGAAGAAATAAGACAGCTTCTAGAAAAAGAAGAGCAGGAGAAACCCAAAGCTCATAAAAGGGAGGAAATTATAAAGATCAGGGCAGAAATCAATGCAAAGGAGAGTAAGAGAACAATACAAACAATCAATGAAGCCAAGAGATGGTTCTTCGAAAGAATAAACAAAATAGAAAAATACTTAGCTAAACTTATCAAAGAAAGGAAGGAAAAGGCCCAAATCTATGCAATTAGGAATAAAAATGGTGAAATTACAATGGACCCAGCAGAAATCCAGGGGATCATCAATACCTACTTTGAGAACCTATATGCAATAAGATGGAAAACACAGAATAAATGGACAAATTCCTAGATATGTGTGAATTACTAAAGTTTAATGAAGAAGACCTAAAATTCTAAACAACCCAATATAAATCAAAGAAATTGAAAATGTAATTAAAAACTTACCAACTAAGAAAAGCCTGGGTCTTGATAGCTTCACTGCTGAATTCTACAAGACATTTAGAGAGGAACTACTGCCACTATTGTTTAAACTCTTCATTGAAATGAAAGGGAACCAATACTCCAAAATTCATTCCTGGAAGCAAGTATCACCTTGATCCCTAAAACAGAGAAAGACCCAACCAAAAAAGAGAACTATAGGCCAATCTCACTAATGAACATAGATGCAAAAATTCTTAATAAGACACTGGCAAATAAAATGCAGAAGATCATCAAGAAGATCATACACCCTGACCAAGTGGGATTCATCCCATGGATGCAGGGATGGTTCAACATATGCAAATCAGTCAATGTAATACACTATATCAATAGAGCCAAGGACAAAAACCATATGATCATCTCAATAGATGCAGAAAAAGCATTTGGCAAAATCCAACATGCATTTGTGATTAAAAAAAAAAAAAGCCTACAAAAAATTGGAATAGACAGTCTCTACCTCAATCTGATAAAAGCCATCTATGAAAAACCAACAGCCAATATCATACTAAATGGTCAAAAACTGAAATCCTTCACACTAAAATCAGGAACAGGACAAGAATGTCCACTATCACCACTCCTGTTCAATATAGTTTTGGAACCATTAGCAACAGCAATTAGACAAGAGAAAGAAATAAAAGAAATAAAGATAGGAAATGAAAAATTCAAATTGTCATTATTTGCAGATGACATGGTACTCTATATAGAAGACCCCAAGAACTTCACCAAAAGTATTCTAGACTTAATAACTAAATCCAGTAAAGTAGCTTGTTACAAGGTCAACACACAAAAGTAAATAGCTTTTCTGTACACAAAAAACAGACTTGCTGAGAGAGAAATGGGGCAATCAATTCCTTTCACAATAGCATCCAAAAAATTGAAATACCTAGGAATCAACCTAATAAAAGAAATCAAAGACTTGTACTCTGAAGACTCTATAGCACTCTGAAAAAAGGCATTAAAGAGGGTATCAAAAAAGGAAAGTCATCCCTTGCTCCTGAGTAGGAAGGATAAACATAGTGAAAATGGCCATACTTCCAAAACTGGTATATAAATTCAATACAATTCCAGTTGAAATCCCAGCAGCATACTTCACAGACCTGGAGAAAACAATCCAAAAATTCATTTGGAACAAGAAGAGATCTGGAATAGCAAAAGAAATACTAGGCAATAAAGACAAGGTAGGAGGTATCAGAATCCCCAACTTGAAACTATACTACAAAGCTACTGTGATAAAAACTGCATGGTACTGGCAAAAAACAGACCTCAGGATAAGTGGAACAGATTAGAAGATGCAGAAACAACTCCAGACCCACTCATCCACCTCATCTTTGACAAAGGAGCCAAAAACTGTGACTGGAGGAAAGATAGCCTCTTTAATAAATGCTGCTGGAAAAATTGGGTTTCAACTTGCCAAAGATTAAAACTAGACCTATATCACTCACCATGCACTAAACTAAAATCAAAATGAGTTAAAGATCTTAATATTAAAACAGAGAGGGTGAACCAGCTGGGACAGAGGTTAGGTAGAACTCTTGAAGCCAAAACCTCAGTTGCCCATGAACTAGCACAAATAATCAACAAGTGGAATCTCTTCTTATTACAAAGCTTCTGCACAGCAAGAGAAACCACCAACAGTGCAAAGAGACATCCCAAAATGTGGGAAAATATTTTCACCAGCTGTCCTCAGACAAAGATCTACTATCTAGAATCTATAAAGAATTTAAAAATATCAGACCTCCCAAATTTAAAGACCCAATCCAAAAATGGGCATCTGAAATGAACAGACATTTCTCAGACAAAGTAGAAATATCAAATAAACATGAAAAAATGTTCAACATCACTGGTAATTCAAAAGATGCAAATGAAAACAACACTGAGATGCCATCTCACCCGAGAAAAAATGGCTGCTATCATGAAATCAACCAATAACAAATGCTGGCAGGGCTGTGGGAAAAGAGAAACCCTACTCTACTGCTGGTGGAAGTGTAGACTGGTGCAACCACTGTGGAAATCAGTATGGTGATACCTCAAAGAACTAGGATTGGAAATCCCATTTGGCCTAGTTATTCCCCTGCTGGGTGTCTTCCCCAAAGAATTAAAAGAACCATACCACAGTGATATATATGTACCCATGTTCATAGCAGCACAATTTGTGATAGATAAAACTTGGAAACAACACAACTGCCCATCAACTGGAGACTGGATAAGGAAAATGTGTTTTCTTTTTTATAAAATGGAGTACTACTCAGCCACAAAGAATAAGAAACTAGAGACATTTGTAGCTAAATGGATGCTCATTGAGGCAATACACTTAAGTGAAGTAAATAGGACACACGTGTAAATACTGAATAGTTTCTCTAGTGTGAGGAACTGAAAATGTAAATAAGGACTAAAAGATATAACAGATAATGTGAAAGAGGAAGAAAAGGTGCAAAGGGTAAGGGGAAGTGGGAGGGGGAGGGGGAAAGAAAGAAGGGAATGGAATTAATATGAGAAAAAGAAAAAATGGAAACAAAGTCTTTGTAAATAGGGAGGGATGGAGGTGTTGAAGGGAGGGCAGGGGAATGGGGAAAAAATAAGAACCAAGATGGATTATGTAAAGGTGCAAATTTCCAATGACAAATGTCATTATATTGTATACCTTAAATGTATCAATAAAATTAATGTTTTTAAAAAATTCACCTGGGGTGCAAACCTGGACAGCCATGGAAAGAAAGGCATTTAGTGGCTAATCTAGGTAGGGCATAATACAAGAAGTACTAATGATTAAAGCAAGGTCAGTAATGAAGAGCCTGTAATACGCTGAACTTTCTATTGGATAGATTCAGGAAGCAGTGTTTTGTAATAAAATTGGGTCATTATTAAGATAAGATAATTTCAAAAACTTAGATATAATAAATTAAAATGCAACAAACCTGGAATAAGAATGACTATTTAGGAAGCTGTAATAGGAATTCAGGGGAAAATGATGATATCCAGGACAAGATTTTGACCCTGAGATAGTAAAGAGTTCTGAAACACATTTTTTAAAGTTGGTAATACAGAAGAGGTAATGATAAAATTTGATTGGGAATCAGGCACCTGAGTAAATGGTAGTAACACAGGAGGATAGGTTACATTTTGGGTTGATGAATATTTCTTTTTAAACAGATTGAAATTTTTCATTCCCTTTAGAGATCTGATTAGAGATGTTGGCAGTCATGTATACAAATTTTGGTCTTGAGAGAGAACTGTTTCAGAAATATAGATCTGGAAGCCACTAGGCTATGTACTGCCTTTGGAGTATAGAAGAAATGACAATGGAGTATGTTGTGGATAATTAGAAACTAAATCTACTATAAAAACTTAATTTTCTGAGTTCTAACTTTTCAATAAACTAAATATTTTCAAAATAAAGCTTCACAATGTTATTTTTTACCAAAAGTAAGCCTTATATCAGTAGATCATCATAATTATCATCAATGTTGTATTACCTTTGTTACTGTTACAAAATACCTGAGACAATCTATGTAAAAAGAAGAAAGTTTTATTAGATTTGCAGTTTTGGAGGTTTAAGTCCATGGTTCATTGACTCTACTGCTTTTGGTGGCAGTATATCAGGGTGAGGAACAAGCAGTTCAGGAGACCATTCACTTTATCAGAAAGGTAAAAATCCTAAATTTGAAATATGGTTTCTACTGAATGTGTATCACTTTCACTGCATTGTAAAGTAAAATAAAACATAAAATGGAAAACTGTAAGTCAGGGACTTACCTGTATGTGTCAATTCTTGAATATGTCTTGGATATATAATTTGATTGGCAACCATAGAAGCACTATGGGATTACACTTGTAATCCCAGCACTTTAGGGTACTGAGGCAAGATAGAAAGTTCAAGTCTCACCTGGGCAATTTAGTGAGACCTACCTCAAAATAAAAGACAGAACGTGGCTGAGGATATATCTGTTTTAGAGTACTGCTGAGTTTCATCCTCAGTACCACAAAAAAAAGACATTTAAGATTTTGTTTATTTCTGAGATAATTAGGTTTCTGAAAATACATATGTCAGAAAAAATTTGAAAATGTAACAAAGTTTGGATCAAACAACATTCTTATTTAATAGTTTTTTAACTTTCTATTTTTTATTACTACATGTTGGCAGTATGTAATGATTACATTCCTCATAGGGAGTTTGCACATGTACATAATAAATCACAATTCTTTTTTCATCCTGTTTAGTCATTTATATCCTTGAACCCTGCTTTCTCCTAAGCCCACTTTGCTTCCAAAATGGAATGTTTCACAGACTCTTTCTTGAGATGAACAAGGAGCTATCTGAGTTTTTCTTTTTCCTTCAAACTATTTAGGATGAGGAACATCAAAATGCTTCTGAAAACTCTTGAGTTGCAGCTCATCTTACTTTAAATTTGAATAAAATCTGTAGAAATAAACTGTGCTTTATTTCAAACACATGGTGTAAATCCATGTGGACAAGAATAAGGTTTCTACAGGAACAGATAATTCTATTGCTGTCAGAATTTCTAAATCCCTCACTCTTTAATTAGGTTTGGTCACTGGAGCAATGAGACTATTGAAAATATCTTAATGTAGATTTAATTAAATCATCCTAAATTGAACTTTGTTTAGTTGTTAAAACAGAATTAAGAAGCTAATCAAAACACAATTCTTAAATGCAAGAACCTTGTAATATGGAACACAGATGCAAATCAAAATTTACAAGATAGGGTAACAGGAGCTCCTATAACAGAAATAGCCACGGTGGAACTAAGGAGTCAGTTAACTTTTCCTTAGAAGAAACAGGGAAGGCGAGCCCTGAGTTCATCCTTAGACTGAGAAGTGCTGCGGCTTGAGGTGGTCTTACAGAGGAAAGAACATGCACAAAGGTCTGAGGTCATGACATAGCATGGCAAGTTGGCAATGCCACAATGTGACATATTGAGAACTGGCTGGTATATCCTGGAGAGACTGTCAGGATATTGGCCAGAAAGAATTTTCCTGTTGTATTTTGGGACTGTATTCTTAAGGATTTGGGAAATGGTGAAATTTAAAGGTATATGTATATGGCTGTCCTTTTCATCACTGATCTTTCTACTGAAAAGCTCAACCTACTCCTCAAGGAAGCACTCAACCTATTAATTGATTAAATAGTTCATCCATGTAATTATACACTATTGGTGCTGTTAACTAACCATTAAGTAAACCAAGCAGAGAAAGATGCACATGATAGTGGTTTACAGAGAAAGTGAGAAAACTTTCAAAACATTATGTAGTGAATTCCAATTCTATTCTGTTTGACTTTACTTAGTAATCTTGGGTGATATTGAGATGGTATTTGTTACTCTTTCCTGTTCTTCTTAACTTTTAAAATTATGACCAATTACTATTTTTATGAAGAGAAAAAAATAAAACCATTGTCATTTTCACATTTGCAAGATATTTAAAGTAGATATTGAATCCAGTTGAATATAGTGATACAGAAAGATAAATATTACATTAATAAAAAAGTAATGCTACAAAGTATTAAACGATTCATGAATGACATCCAAAATATGCTCATTTGATGTCACCAACAGTCTATCTAGTCACTTAAGCAATAAATATATGGAAGTTATTCTTTACTCTCTGAATCATTTTACTTCCCATATTAAACTATCTATTCAGCCCAATCAATTATACCTATGACACAATTTCACAGTGATCTTTTTCTCCTTATCACCATTTCCATTATTTCACCCTAAGCATTCCCTATACCACCATGGAAATAATTCCTAATAACTTCCCTTCCAAAAGTCTTGTCCTAATCAAAGTTATCTCTCATATAGTTGGTAAAATAGATGGCATAAAAAACAAAATTGTCCATTTCCCTCTTCTACATAAAGTTTTTGGGGATCAAACTCTCTGTGGAATAGAATCTGGCTTGGTAGATGTGATATAAAATCTTTCATGCCTTTCTCTGAATTTTTCTCTAGATCATGTTCACCAGTCTCTCCCTGATACTTTATGTGCCAAGACCCATTCTGCTGGTAACTTCTAATCATACAAATCTGTTTCTTACAATCATGTCTTTTGGTGCTTGACCTCTATTTCAAAAATTTCCTACCCCTATCCACCACTTACCCTGGTCATCACTGAAGACTCAGTTCAATTAGTACCTCTTCCTAAACTTAAACCTGCCCTTTGTCTAATTTAAGTGGGCCTTGTACCTTTCTTTAATGTTCTATTAAAATATTCTCTTCATGGGTCTATTTAGGTTACATATCTTCCTTGTTTCATAAAATTAATCTTTTTGAGAAAATGTACTGTCTTAACTCATTTTGTATTCCAGCACTTGAAAAAAATTTAGATCATAGTTGCCACAGCCCGTGTGGCTAAAGGGTTCACAGATTGAGAAACGATGGTGAGAGATTAAGAAAGACAGACAAATGGCCGCAAGTTTATTTATAGTAGTAGAGTTAGGGGAAGTAGAGCTGGTTTGTAACCAGAGCTAAGGTCTGCAAGACATCATATTTGATGTTTCTCTGGCAAATTGGGAGGAAGGAAGACAGTGCTGTTCCACTGCGCCCTCTTGTCTCCTGTTCTCCTTCCACGGGCCCCTGCCTCATTCCCCTGAGGAAGTGAACAAGATGTGTGTTCCTCTTTCCAAGCGAGGCCCTGCCTCATCCGCGGGAGGAGGCTAGCTAGGACCGGCCATAGTGATCTACAGTGTATCTATCCTTCCAGCACATAGTAAATATTCAAATAAATAGACAGTTGGAAGAACAATTTGTAAAAGGTCATAGTACCTTAGACAGTTAGTAAATAATACACTCAAAGAGCAAGACTTCAATAGCTTTAAGGGTTGGTAAAAAGGGCAGATTGTTAAAAGCAAGACAATTCCAAAGAAAAATGGGTGGCGCACAGTTGTTAGTAAAGTCCCCAAACTGAAATGCATAAACATATTCTGAGGAGATTGAATATAAGTGAAGTCTAATAGTTTCTTCAGACAAAAAATTTAGGTTGGAGCCTTGTAGAATACTCTATCAACATATTGTTGAAGAGGTTGTCAGGATTTTAAATAATTGGGTCTTAATGGACCTTACCAAAAGAAGTCCACCTAAAACCAATCATATCATGGTAGATCCTATATAGTGAATAGTGCAAATAAAATACAACAAGCAGAAGGTTTTTGAAATAGTTTAAGGCTGAAGTGTGGTAATATCAATAGGATGAAAATGTATATAACACTGAGAAATATTTTTATAGGCTTATTGAATATGAAGATCTGAGAAGAAAAAACATAAAGAATTACTTGAATTTTCACTAGAGTGAAAATGATGCTGCTACTGTAAATAAAGGGACTCCTAAAGATAAACTAGTATCTGGGAGTCAACACAGAAGTTTGGCTTCTCCCATGCTGAGGCTGTGGTTGCTATGAGATATTGGAGGATAAATATTGAAGCAGTCACAGGAAATGTGTCACTATACTGTACCGTTAAAAGAAGCCCAGAACTGATGATGTTAAGTTAAAAAATTATATCCATAATGGAAAATGAGATACAACTTCATACCCTGTAAGAGAGCTTACATACAAACCATCACAGAGAACCAATTATTGGCAAGGATGTGGACCTTTCCTACAGTGCTGGTGGGAATGTAGATTAGTATACCCATTCAAGTTGGAAGTTCTTTTAAAAGCTTAATATAAATTTGCTGTATAATCTGGTTCTCCATATCTAGAAAGGTACTCAATAAAAGAGAAAACTGTTGCCCTCATCTAGACTTAAGTATTCATCACAGTATCATCCATAATAAGTCAAAATTAGAAGAATAAGGTATCCATCAACTAATTATGGATAAACAGATTTTGATATGCCATATATAATAAAATACTATTCAATGAGAAAAATAAGCATACTATCTGTATATATGGATGAACACCAAAGATATCATGCTAAGTGAATGAAGCCAAATGCGAAAGACTACATATTATCTGATTCCATTTACTGGATATATCCAAAATAAGTAAATTTAGCCAGACACAGTTGTACACACCTGTAATCCCAGCACCCAGGAGGCTGAGGCAGAAGGATCCATCTGGTTTGAGGCAAGGCTGGACTAGTCAAAAAAAAAGTAAATTTTTAGAAACAGAATACAGGCCTTGAATTTTGAATAAGAGCAAGAACTAACTATAAAGAACCTGGGAGAACTTTTTGAGGTGATGGAACTATTTTAACAATAGATTGTGTTAATGTTTCCATAATTTCACAAATTGACTAGGATGAATGGATACTATGGTGTTAAGTTACATGTCAAAGATCTTGTTAAAAATTATATTTTTGAAGTGGCAGTTGAAGTCTAAGCATTTGCTATACAAAGAAGAATGGTGCATATCATAACTTGCACATTCATAGAGAGGGGAAGAGCAGAGAGGAGACTGAGAGCCAAGAACTAAATTTAGAGGACATTTTCACTCTTGATGGCAGGAAGATGATCTAATGATGAAAACACAGTGAAAGATGAGAAGAAAAAATAAGAATCACGGAGGTATAAAAAATCAATGGGTTGTGATAATTAAAAGAACATTGTGTTCAATAATATTAAATACTACAGAGAATTCAAGTACCAAAGGGACTGAAGAAAACCCAAGGAAGTTGGAATCTAATTGGTAAAATTCAAAGCAAGATGTTAGAAATATAAAGATAAAAGCAAAAACAGTAATTAGAGGGAGAAAAATGAACTGCTAAATTCAGGAGCTGATTCTCAGAAAAGACCAACATAACTTATTTTAAACATTAGCTAAAATTATAGTCCATAGAGTAAAGAAAAATATAATCACAGGCCTAGAGACATAGGACCTTCATTATTCTAATACAATATAAAATTGCTATGTTAAATTAAATTGAAAATATTAAAGACACAATTTTCTAAAAAGAAATTATAAATTTTTGAAGTAGTCTACAGATTTAAAAATCATGAATATACAATTGGGAAGACCATTTTTTATAATTGCCTGAAAATGCTACAGGTGAGGGCATTCCCTCAGAATGTTTAAGCAAAGCTCCACATGATATTGTGTAAACTTGAGACTTTTACTCAACTTCTTTAGGCCTCAATTTAAAGAAGACCTTCTAAAATGAAGATAAACCACTACTCAGTAAGAGTTATTACAAGAATTTAATAAAATAAAATAGTATGCATAAAGAGGTTACTCTTGTAAAGTCAGAGAAAAAGTCAGGCACAGTACTATATAGTAGAGGCTGGGTGGTAGGATTGATAGGTCAAACTTGAGTCAGGGTTAAGTAAACATTTTTAATATTAAAAATTCTAATATCAAAGCTTCATTATGTCTGCTATGTTATGTGATCCCAGCTGTAAAATGTTGTATTTTGTAAGGCTCTTGAATTCTGTAGACACTATTTAAAATTACAAAATCTACAGCACCAATCTCTGTCCTACCTTTGATAATGAATAAAGGGAAACCCTAGGATTAAGAAGAAATAATTTAGTCTGAGAAAGCTACATCCAAACACTATCACCACCACTCGGTAAGCTCTGAGGAAATTAACTTCTCACTGACTGCCCTACAGAAACACTACAGGTTAAATGCCCATGGGTCTGATGCTCTCTGGGTCAAATTCCCTTTATTGGATGCTGTGATGGTGAACATTTTACAGCTTTCAGTGATAGAGAACAGCCAACTGCGGCACGTGGGCTGTTCGCCACCACAGTAGAGTTTCAGCCTGTTTTGTGTGTTTGCACACACCCTGAAACGCCCGCAGTATATTTGCCTTTTAAAAGCATTAAGAGGCAAATGCAAAGTACAGCTGAAGATGAAATCTGAGGAGCAGGACACTCTCTTGGTATATTTTCCTTTCTTTCTCCTTATCTCTTACTCTCTTTAAATTATTTGAGTGAATTTTAAATCCTACCATCCATTGTATTACTATTTATATACCTTTTTTTGTGGACTTTAGCACATCATCTTGTTTCCTTTTTTCTCAAAATCAAACTAAGTTTGAAAATTAAGCCAGAGTTAATAATGATTAAGACATGCCAATGCTATCAAATGCAGAAAGAAAAAGAGCGAAAGTTGATGGATTCTGAAAATATTTACAAATAGCAAGAAGTGAAAAAATAGACAGATGAGAAAGACAGATAAATTATGTCTGTCTCCTTTCATCCATTCCTCTTCTATAGGTTGTGCATCACCTCTAGCAGTTACCACTTTGCAGCTCCCAGACTTAGCGAACCAAAGGATTTCCTCCAAGCCCAGACGCACCGGTTCTCACTCTCCGTAGACAGCCCACACTGAGAACAACAGAAATGCTCAATGGTAACCAAAAGCATGTATCAGACTGCCTGCTTCTCCTCCAGGCTGATTTCTTGGCAGATTTTTTTCCCCTCGCCTATGGAAATGTTTTAGCATTAATTTGAGACTGGTTTCTTTCACACTCTCCTACTAAGCAATAAAAAAGGGGAATTCACAGAAATTCATAGGTGCTATCAGTGACATTCTCACAAGTGTTAAAATAATTTGTGTGTTATTATCTACTTCTTTTTTGTAAGAAACTTTTTGGTTTATGTCTTGTCCTCTACTTTGAAGATAATGGAACACAGTGCAATAACGATTGTCATTCTGTTATTCAATTATGAAATTTTCTTTTATTTTTCATAAAATGAAAAAGAATTGAATATTAAATATGTTTCAAACTAAGATCTTCAACTTATTTCATTCACTGAATGACACAGATTAGTCATAGTTTAAGTGTTAAATTTTTAAAATTCAAACTTTCAACTTAGTAGGTCCTAAACTCAAACCTACGACTATGCCCACATACACCCCCTCTACCATCCCTTTTTTCCCATGTGCAACTCTGTTTCCAACTCCTAACCTCAGTGCTATGCAATGTTACTCTTTAGGATATGTGTGTTTCAGCTCATGTCGTAGAATACAGGTGTTTATTGCTTTTAAATAGCATAAACGTGCTTACCAAGACAAATTCCTCCTACGTTTAGATCAAGTTGTTTAGTATGATTCTGACTCATACTTCTCTAAACATCTATATTCTCATTTTGGGGGAATAAGTTAGAAGGCAAGCTTGCCATATAGTTAGTGAGTATTAGTAGTCTTCTGGGGGCTCAATTTCTGCTCTGAGAACATATTGAAATAAAACTGAACTGCTTATGAATACTGATTTTTAAAAATCAAGATCAAGCATTCTTACTCTGGGAGGTGAAGTGTATTAGTTAGCTTGAAGTGCTGCAACAAAATACCATAGACCAGGTAACTTTGAACAGAGATTTTTTTTTTCACATCTCTGAATGCTGAAAGTCCAAGACCAGGGTTGGGTTCTGGTGAGGGCTCACTGTGTGGCTTGAAGACATCCACCTTCTTTCTGCATTTTCAAATGACAGAGAAAAACAAGATGCCTTTTACACTTTTTTTTTTTTTGGTACCAGAGATTGAACTTGGGACCTTGCGCTTGTGAGGCAGGTGGCAGAACCACTGAACTAAATCCCCAGCCCACAAGATACCTTTTATATCTCTCTATAAAACCAACAATGCCATTAGGATGGCCCCATCCACAGGATTTAATTTAAGCTAATTATTTCCCAAATTTCCCAAAGACCATCGCCCTTGGAGTGAAAACTTTAACTTTTGGATATTAGAGGGATGCAATTCACTTCAAAGCAATCAGCTAGTGTAATGTACCAACCAAATTTTATTGTTAACTTATCTTGAACTCAGTGGAACCTCGGAAGATCAAGTCTTTTCAAATTTTGCTGCAGCTGAGTTTACCTCTCCTGTCCTGTGCTGGAATAATTGGCCAGTAGTTAATAGGATAAACCACTATAACAATCAATATTCAAATTTATCTTTTGTATTTTATTGATTAGTCTAGGATTTTCACAACTTTGGAATGAGTAGAGTCTCTCAGCTTTATAAAACTTTCTTAATGACTTTATTTTTCAAATACCTTTCTCAGCCAATAATTAAAATGGCAAGTAGGAGCAGGAAGAGGGGAAAAATCCTACTGCCTATGAAACTTTCCCTATGTGCTACATAAACCCATTGTCCTTTGAATTTTTGATTTCATAAGTTATGAATCTAACAAGCTATAACTACATATATCTTATCTTTTATTCACAAGAAATTTGCCAGGTATCTTGAAAAATGTCTTCTGTTCTTATTTTTCTGATCTTTCATTCTAATAACTATAAGAAAAATGTTTATTTTTTATTTTTATTTTTTGAGACAGAGTCTTGCCATGTAGGCAAGGCCTTGAACTCACTATGTAGCCCAAGCTGGCCTTGAACTTGAAGCAATACTCCTGCCTCAGCCTCTCAAATACTGCGATTACAGGCATGCGTCACTATGCTCAGCAAAAATGTTTAAATGAGATAGACTAACACACTTTTGTTTTTGTTATATTAATGTTGATGTTTTAATATTTTTTTCTAACTGTAAGAGTCATTCCTAATCAAATTTAATTGACAATGGCATTGAGAATTTCTACATTTAGGCTTCAGTAAAGTATTATATTATAAGATGGAAATGTTGTTCATATGAGGTATGATTAAAAAGTATAGTGAATTATGTATTTAAAAATCATTACAGTAAAAGATAAATTGTCATTTATACTCTTCAAAATACTCCATCTTGCTTCAAATACAATTATCCCATCCTTGTTGCTATTTTCTGAAGCAGTTCTGGAAGTCTTCCTTTGTGAGTGTCTTTAGTTGCACTATTATGCTTGTCTTGACATCCTGAATCAATTCAAAAAATTTCCCTTTTGTGGTCATTTTCACTTTGGGGAAAAGCCAGAAGTTGCACAGTGCCAGATCCTGTGAATAAAGTAAATGAGGACACACCATAATGTTTTTAAGAGCCTACTTTCCATTGGATGGCACACAGAAAAACCATTAACCATATTTTTTTATCACACGTTGTAAAGACATTTAGGAAAAAGTACTTTTAGAACTGATTCAGAACATGGAAAGGGTGATGAGATAAGTGTATTTGAAGAGAGGTACCATAATTTTGAGGAGGATTTATGGCATTGTGTCTTTTACTGTAGTAATTTAAATATTCATCATAATTTTTGAACAACCTTTGCATTTTCTTTATCTCTATCTAGATTTAATTTGTTTATTTCTATACCACAATTTTGTCATTGGGTCTGCATTATTTGACACTAGACTGAGCCTCTAAGATGGTCTCAAAGTTTTATTACAAAAATGAGTAAATAGCATTCACTAACAGCAGTTGGACTGTGGGAGGTCATCTTGCAGTTAGAAGAGAAGTGTGCAGAAGGCTGCCTGAATAAGAGGTATAGGTGTTCTGGGGGCTGAACAAAGTGAGAATGAGGGATGCAGCACAAACAAACCAAGGATCATAGAGACAGAGGAGGAAGACTCAGAGGAGACTCAGGGAAGACAGTGCTGGTCCGGTCACGCAGGGGAAGAATTAGGAGGCTGAATTGGAAAGCAATGAAGAGGAAGAGCACAGATTAAATTTGGGCAAGAAAGAGTTTCTTAAGAAAGAGACAAACAAATGATTAAATGATTATATAGATTAATAAAAATACATATTAGATTATGGTTAAATGTGTCACATGTTATCTCAGAAAAGTATTATTTTTTCTAAATTTAAAACTTTGGTATGTTAAACTATATTTGGAGAGAAAAAGGACACCCTGATGTAAGAGTTATTATTTCCTCTTATCCTGAAGTATAATTTGATGCAATTTAACCCATAGTTTGACCATCTGCTCTTTGTTTCAGCTATATAATTTTTATTTTCTCGCCTTTGGGGGGTGTTGAGGCAGGGTTTTGCTGTGTAGTTCAGGTTGGCCTTGAACTCATTATGCAGTCTCTTTGGGTCTCAGACTCATGGCAACCCTCCTGCCTCAGCCTCTGGAGTACTGAGATTACAGATGTACACCACCCTGCCTGTTCATTCTCTCACCTTTTTAAAAATCATTTTTTCCATTTAAAATTGTATGAGAATATCAAATTTTTAAAATATAAATATTTGTGAGCCATTGATTGTTAGTTTTAAAACATGATATGTAACCCAATAATTCTTTACTATTGTTCAAAAAGTGATGCCAGAGGGAAAAAACTGCAGTATTTTAACATTTTAAAGTAACATATGCTCAAAGCACATATTCTGCATAGAAGAAACTACAATTCTAATGATTATGTCTTTTATTTGTCTAGGCTTTATTATGTTACTGCTGTAAATGTCTAAAAATTTACACATTGGCTGAAACATTTTTAAGAGTTTGGCTATAGGAAAGAAAAAATTTTCCTTAGAATTACTCAGAAACTGGAGATCTTCTCATCTGCTAGATTAACCTATGGGTTCAATTTTCAAGAGAATGGCTTAAAACCAGCTCATTAATTTATTGTGCTGCTTATTGTTTCTGGTTACCTGTTGGTCTTTTTATGTGTGTCAATGTGTTTTGGCTTTCCACTGTTCTTCTCCACTAATTCATGTCACATAAAATACCGTTCTGATTTTTTCTTTTCTCCAAAGTATGCCTAAGACTATGTATCTTGGAACCTACTTGTACTGAGAATTTGGGGCATCAAAAGTTAATAAGTACATTGTATAATGCAAAAAGAATCTTAAAATTGTTCATTAACAACTATTCTCCTATATTGTACTGGGCATTTCCTACCACACGTAACATCTCATTGAACGCGGCCTACTTTGGATCCAACCTTCCATGTTTTCTTATTTCTACTACATAGCATCCAACACTCTATTGTTCATTTCTCATGCAGAACACTTTAGTTCTCTGTCCTCTACCCTAAATAATGTTTAGGTTCTTGTTTCCATATTCAGAAACTTAGACTATGGTTTGCTAAGCAAAGAATTACCAATTTTTAATTTCCACTCATTTACTAGCAAAGTATCTGAGGGTTCTTTGGTTAACTTTCTTATTCTAAGAAAGATTCAAACCTACTGCCTATAGCAAGGCCATAACATATTGATTTTTATTTTATCTTTCCCATACATCAATTTATAATAACCATATAAACAGGCAAAACATTGTGATATCATTAAGTTTTTCCCCAAACATCAAAAAGCTGTTTAGTAACAAATTTTGTTAATTTTTCAAATTTATTTTTTTATTTTATTTCCTTTATTAAATTCTTTTATTAGTACATTGTAGGTATACAACACAATTACATTTCTCATTGGGAATTGTACCTTTACATAATGCATCTTAGTTCTTATTTTTTCCCCATTCCTACCCTCCCTTCACACCCTCCACCCTTCCCTATTTACAAAGACTTTATTTCCATTATTTCCATTTCTCATCATTTTTCTTTTCCCTTCTTTCCTTTCCCCTGCCTCTCCCACTTCCCCTACCGCTTTGGACCTTTTTTTCCGATTTTACATTATCATTTATTCTTTCTAATCATTGGTACATTTTAGGTATACAATATAATGACATTCATCATTGGAAATTTGCACCTTCACATAGTCTCTCTTGGTTCTTATTTTTCACCCTTGTGCAGCCCTCCCTTCAACCCCTCCATTCCTCCCTATTTACAAAAATATTGTTCCTATTTTTCCATTTTCTCATATTAATCCCATTCTCTTCTACCCTATCCCCTAGCCCTCCCACTTCCTTCCCCTTTGCCCCTTTTCTTCCTATTTCACATTACCTATTATACATTTAGTCCTTATTTACACTTTCAGCTTCTCACACAAGAGAAACTATTCGGTATTTATACATGTGTGTCCTATTCATTTCACTTAAGAGTATTGCCGCAATGTGTACCCACTTAGCTATAAATGTCTCTAATTCCTCATTTTTTATGGCTCAGTAGTACTCCATTTTATTAAAAAACCACATTTTCTTTATCCAGACTCCAGTTGATGGGCATTTGGGCTGTTTCCAAGTTTTAGCTACTACAAACTGTGCTGCTATGAAGATGGGTGCACATATATCACTGTGGTATGATTCTTTTAATTCTTTGGGGAAGATTCCCAGCAGTGGAATAGCGGGTTCAAATAGGACTTCCAGCCCTAGTTCTTTGAGGTATCTCCATACTGATTTCCACAGTGGTTGCACCAGTCTATATTCCCACCAGCAGTGGAGCAGAGTTCATCTTTCCCCACAGCCCCACGAGCATTTGTTATTGGTGGATTTCATGATAGCAGCCATTCTTTCTGGAGTGAGGTGGAATCTCAGCATTGTTTTCATTTGCATCTCTCGAATGACCAGTGATGTTGAACATTTTTTCATGTATTTATTTGCTATTTCTACTTCTTTGTCTGAGAAGTGTCTGTTCATTTCAGATGCCCATTTTCGGACTGGGTCTTTAAATTTGGGAGGTCTGATCTTTTTAAGTTCTTTATAGATTGGAGATAGTAGACCTTTGTCTGAGGAAGAGCAGGTGAAGATTTTTTTCCCACATTGTGGGTTGTCTCTTCACACTGCTGGTGGTTTCTCTTGCTGTGTAGAAGCCTTTTAATAAGAAGAGATCCCACTTGTTGATTGTTTGTGCTAGTTCACAGGCAACTGAGGTTTTGTTCATAAAATCTTTTCCTACACTGATGTCTTCAAGGGTACTACCTAACCTCTGTTCCAACTGGTTCAGAGTTTCTATTTTAATATTTAGATTTTAACCCATTTTGATTTTAGTTTAATACATGGTGAGAGATATAGGCCTAGTTTTAATATTTGGCAAGTTGAAACCCAATTTTTCTAGCACCATTTATTAAAGAGGCTATCTTTCCTCCAGTCAGGGTGTTTGGCTCCTTTGTCGAAGATGAGATGGCTGAGTGTGTCTAGCATTGTTTCTGCATCTTCTAATCTGTTCCACTGGTCCTCAAGCCTGTTTCTTTGCCAGTACCATGCTGTTTTTATCACAGTAGCTTTGTAGTATAGTTGCAGGTTGGGTATTGTGATACCCCCTGCCATGTCTCTGTTACCTAGAATTGCTTTTGATATTCTGGGTCTCTTCTTGCTCCAAATGAATTTCTGGATTGTTTTCTCGAGGTCTATGAAGTATGCTGCTGGGATCTCAATTGGAATTGCATTAAATCTATACAGCAGTTTTGGAAGTATGGCCATTTTCACTAGATTAATCCCTCCTACCCAGAAGCAGGGGATGTCTGTCCATTTCCTGACATCATCTTCAATCTCTCTTTTCAGAGTGCCATAGTTTTCAGAGAAGAGGTCTTTGATTTCTTTCGTTAGGATGATTCCTAGGTATTTCAGTTTTTTGGATGCTATTGTGAAAGGAATTATTTGCCCTATTTCTCTCTCAGTGAGTCTGTCATTGGTGTAGAGGAAAACTATTGATTTTTGTGTGTTGACCTTGTAACCAGCTACTTGACTGAATTTGGTTATTAAGTCTAGAAGACTTTTGGTGGAGTTCTTGGGGTTTTCTATATAGAGTATCATGTCATCTGCAAATAGTGACAATTTGACTTCTTCATTACCTATCTTTATTCCTTTTATTTCTTCCTCTTGTCTAATTGCCATGGCTAATGTTTCCAGAACTATATTGAACAAGAGTGGTGATAGTGGACATCCTTGTCTTGTTCGTGATTTTAGTGTGAAGGATTTCAGTTTTTGACCATTTAGTATGATATTGGCTATTGGTTTTTCATAGATGTCTTCTATCAGTTTGAGGTAGAGACCACCTATTCCAATTTTTTGTAGGGTTTTTATGATAAATGCATGTTGGATTTTTTCAAATGCTTTTTCTGCGTCTATGGAGATAATCATATAGTTTTTGTCCTTGGCTCTATTGATATAGTGTATTACATTGATTGATTTTCGTATATTGAACCATCCCTGCATCCCTGGGATGAATCCCACTTGATCAGGGTGTATGATCTTCTTGATGATCTTCTGCATTCTGTTTGCCATTATCTTATGAAGGATTTTTGCATCTATGTTCATTAGTGAGATTGGCCTATAGTTCTCTTTTTCAGTTGGGTCTTTCTCTGCTTTGGGGATCAAGGTGATGCTTGCTTCCAGGAATGAATTTGGGAGTATTGTTTCCCTTTCAATTTCATTGAAGAGTTTAAACAGTAGTGGCAGCAGTTCCTCTTTAAATGTCTTGTAGAATTCAGCAGGGAAGACATCAGGGCACGGGCTTTTCTTAGTTGATAAGTATTTAATTATATTTTCAATTTCATTGGTTGATATTGGGTTGTTCAGAATTTTTAGGTCTTCTTCGTTCAACTTTGGTAATTCATACGTATCTAGGAATCTGTCCATTTCTTCTGTGTTGTCCATCTTATTGGCGTATAGGTTCTGGAAGTAGGTGTTGATGATCCTCTGGATTTCTGCTGGGTCTGTTGTAATTTCACCCTTTTCATTCCTAATTGCATGGATTAGGGCCTTTTCTTTCCTTTTTCTGACAAGGTTGGCTAAGGGTTTGTCAATTTTGTTGATTCTTTTGAAGAACCAACTCTTGGCTTCATTGATTTTTTGTATAGTTATCTTAGTCTCCATTGCATTGATTTCTCCTCTGATCTTCATAATTTCCTCCCTTGTATGAGCTTTGGGGTTGCCCTGTTCTTCTTTTTCTAGAAGCTTGAGGTGCAGCATCAGGTCATTTAATTGGGCTTGCTCTGTTCTCCTAATATGCATATTCACTGCTATGAATTTCCCTCATAAGACTGCTTTCATTGTGTCCCATAGATTCCAGTATGTTGTATTGTCATTGTCATTTAACTGAAGGAACTGTCTGATTTCTTCTTTAATTTCCGCTGTGACCCATTCATTGGTTATTCAGAAGTGTGTTGTTCAATTTCCATGTGTTTATGAAATTTTGGGGGTTTCTTTTCTATGGATCTCCAATTTCATTGCACTGTGGTCTGATAATATACAGGGGATTACTTCACTTCCTTTGCACTTACTTAAACATGTACCATCTGTGAGTATGTGGTCTATTTTTGAGAATGACCCATGTGCAGCTGAGAAGAATGTGTATTCTGATTTTGTGAGGTGGAAGACTCTGTAAACATCTATTAAGTTCATTTGTTCAAGAGGTCCATTGAGTTCTAGTATTTCATTCCTTATTTTTAGTCTAGTTGATTTTTCTATTTGTGACAGTGGGGTGTTGAAGTCCCTCACTACAATTGTATTAATGCATATATGACTTTTCATGTCCATTAGTATTTGTTTTATATAGTTGGGTGCACTAGTGTTTGGTGCATAGATATTTATGATTGTCATCTCTTCCTCTTGGATTGTTCTCTTTACAAGGATGTAGTGTCCTTCTTCGTCTCTCTCAATCAGTGTTTGTTTGAAATCTGCTTGATCTGCAAAGAGGATAGCTACTCCTGCTTTTTTTTGGGTTCCTGTCACATGGAGTATTGTTTTCCACCCTTTAACTTTCAGTCTATGAGTTTCATTTTGAATTAAGTGTGTTTCTTGTATCCAGCATATTGTTGGATTTTGCTTTTGACCCATTCTGCCAGTCTATTTCTTTTGATTGGTGAATTGAAACCATTAACATTGATGGTTATAACTGAAACATATCGACTTGTCATTGCCATGACTTTTTCTTTTTGTTGAGTTCTCCTCCTTTGCATTTAATTTCATGTTGTGCCAGATGGGTTCATTCTGCTTTGCTTCCTGGGGTTGTGATCCTCAATGTGTTTTACTAGGATATTGTGTAAAATTCTTTGGGGTGCTGGTTTGGTATTCACGAAGTTCCTAAGGTGCTCTTTGTCATGAAAGTATCTTATTTCTCCATCCATTTTGAAAGATAGTTTTGCAGGGTACATCAATCTGGGTTGGAGGCTGTTTTCTTTTAGGGCTTGGAATATGTCACTCCAAGCTCTTCTTGCCTTGATGGTTTGTGTTGAGAGGTCTGCTGTGATTCTGATGGGCTTTCCTTTGTATGTGATTTGTTTCTTTTCTCTGAGTTTTTGTAGAACTTTGTTCTTCTCTTGGGTTTCTGGAATCTTAACAATTATATGCCTATGTGTAGATTTGTTTTGATCAAGGCTATTTGGAGTCCTATATGCCTCAGGCATCTGTATGTCAAACTCTTTTCCCCTGCTTGGGACATTTTCTGCCATTTCTGTGAAGAGATTTTTTATGTCATCTGCACTCTCTCCTGTTTCTTCATTGACTCCAATCAGTCTTATGTTATTCTTCTTTGCATCATCTAGCAGCTGGTGGATTGATTTCTCTTGTTCCCTTATAATTTTGAAGCAATTTTCTTTTCCTGGTCACTAATTGCAATCTTATCTTTTATATCTGAAATTCTGTCCTCACACTGGCTCATTCTGCTGTGTAGATTTTCAGTGGAGTTTTTCATCTCCTGGAAATCTATTTGCATCTTTTTTATGGATTCCATTTGTTTCTTATGTTGGGATTACATCATGTTCCTGAGCTCCTCTCTAGATTTATTAATCATGTCTTGCACTAGGGGCACAATTTCTCCTGTTATCTGAGAAATTATTTCTGATTTCAGTTTTTCCAGATCCCCTTTTGTTTTTTAGTGGGTCCAGGTGGTTGAGTATCAGAGTGTTCCATCTCTTTTCCCTTTGGGGTTGCTGTAGGTGATCTGGAAGTCTGGTTTTGAGACTTATTTACGTGTTTTCTCATTTCGACTGGGGTGGGGGGCTGTTAGCACCTGCACGGATTACCTCCTCTGAGCTGGGTGAGGTAGGACAGGGGCCGGGAGCAGCGGTAGGGATGGTGACCCAAAAGCCCTTTCCTCTGGGCTGGGAGCAGTGGGAGGGATGGTGACCGGGAAGCCCCTTCCTCTGGACCAGGAGCAGTAGGAAGGCAGCTCAGAAGCCCCTACCTCTGGGCTGGGAGCAGCGGGACTCAGTACAGTGGCCTGGTGGTCCGATGTCCTCTGCATCTTTGTAGTGTGGAACCAGGTGGCTGTACAGAGGAGCGGGGGGGGGGGGGTCCAGTGGATTGCTGATTCAGCGTGTTCCATGCGACTCGGGACCTTGGTAGGGCATGGGCAGGCCTGCCTGTCTGCAGCAGGGTGATTCGGCATCTTCCTCATGACTTGGGACTTCAGTAGGGTGTGCACAGACCTGCCTGTTTGCAGCGGGCTGATTCCGCATGTTCTGCATGACTCAATTGTTCAATTTTACTACCAATCTAATAAGAATACTCGGAGCATAGATTTAAAATTCAATAATTCCAACACATTATATAAATAGTTTTCAATCACCTTGCTGAAGATAGAGGCTTAAATAATACAAAATTAGAAAATAAATAGAAGGAAAGTAAAAGAATCTTTCTTCTCCCTAGAAGAAAAAAATCCATTGCCTTAATCTCTAGTCAGAGAGAGAGAGAGAGAGAGAGAGAGAGAGAGAGAGAGAGATAAGGATTCTTTCTTCTGTTGGCATTTGAATTATGGTGACCATATTTCCTCAGTCTCTAGAATTATGCCTGAGTCTGAAGTTGCAGAGGCAGCCATTTACATTTCTTTAGAAGACTAACTCTAGAGCTCTAACAACTGCTTTTGAGCAAAGGAAAATTAGGTAACTTTGAAGATCAAAACATTGCAGGGCTGGGGATTTAGCTCAGTGGTTTCTCCACCTGCTGTGCAAGCGCAAGGACCCAAGTTCGATCCCCAGTACCAAAAAAAAAAAAAAAAACCTTGCAGTCTGTGGATCTCCCTTAGCATTGTTATACTAGGTTTAGCTTACACTGCCTGAAAATATGGCACAGTATAGCACAGGTATTTAAGAATGAAGCACAAGATGAAACTGGAGCTGCCAGTCACATTCTATGTACCAATCTGTGTTCACTGTTTTTCTTCTCCTTTTCTTCAAGAGCCAGAAGGTGAAACATGACTACTTGTTTGTATTAGTTGAGTTAATTGCATTAAAATATATCAGATTGGGGATTAAATTACTTTGATTATTAAGTATAGTTATGTACAGTATATTAAACCCCTGAACCAAAATAAATCATTCAAAGCAAAAAATATACAAGGCAATAAGACCATCCATTCTCAGATCCACAGAGAGAATCAGAATTGTCTTGAGATTATTTTGATCTAAATATTTTTGTGAAGATGTTTTAAGTGATTTGGGGCTGTTTAAATAGTAGTAAGATTATAAAATAGGAATTTAAAACCATATATTTTCTTTCAAATTAATCTGATTTTGGCTTAAATTTCAGAAATCTCACTGACCTTAGATCTACAGATGGAAAGGATTGGGCATTCCCAAATTAGAAGACTCAGATTCCATTTCCCCCAGTCAGCCTATTATTTTCTTTATTGTGACTTACTGATCAAAATACTGCTGAAATACATAAATGATTACACAATAATACATAAGTGAAATGTTTAGTGTGACAGTTCCTCTTAATAATTTCTCTGCACTTCTACATACTCACTAATTAAAAACAAACACTTCTTGTTACTATTGTATATCAAGCTCTCTGTGTTGTGCATGTTGGATATAAAGAAGAACATGCCATGACCTTTGTGTTCAAGTCACCCACCATGGCCTGGGAAGCTGCCACACAGAGATAATCAAAATGCAGGAAAGCGAGGGCAATGGCAGATATATATGCAACTATTACAACAGGCATCTTCTGACATACACAAGAATGACAAGTATTCAAGTCAGGGAAGCCTCCTCCGGAAGGTGACCTGCAATGAATTCCATAATATTAACAGGAATTCAACAACACCTGGTGGGCTAAGAAGGCAGAAGTGGCATTCCAAGCAATGGACGACAGGAAAAAGTGTGTGATGATATAGCTTATGGATGCCAGATAAGTATTTCTTTCCATATTATATTTATATTATATTATATTATATTATGTTATATTAATCCTCTGTATTAGTCACATTTTCACCATTGTAATCAAACACCTGATACGGGCTACTTATTTTTAAATATTGGTTTATTTAGCTCACAGCTTGAGAGGTTCAAATACTAAGCTGGGAGGGAGAGGAGTGGTCACTGAGGAAGGCAGGGGATGGCTGTACATCATGGGAGGAATGCATGTGAAAGAAAGAGTTTATGTCACCAAAGAGGAAGTCTGAGAAACGGGCCTCACAAGCCCTCCAAAGGGCATGTCCGCAGTGACTGAAGGGTCTCCTTCTAAAGACTCCAGCACTTCTCAATGGCACCATTCTACAGACTGAGTCTTTAATCACAATGAATACTCAGAGACTCAAACCCCATCCAGATCATCACACCCTCCATGGCTCCTTTGCAAGGTTGCACCCTAACAGAGATAATATGGTCAGATTTAAGTTTTAAAGACATCGTGTTAATGGCAGGATTGAGAATTAATCATGGCAGAAGAAAAAGACAACTAGAGACAGACAGACAAGTTAGGACTATGTTCCAATAGATGACAAGGGTAAAAAGCCAAATCAGTTACTAGGACAAAGAGAAAAGGGCATTTCCCAGTGATCTAGGTAGGAAAATTAACAAGATGTCATGACACTTACAGTATAGTATGTAGGAGGAACAAAGATGTGTTCTGTAGTGATTACTTGATTTCTTGTATGTCTGCTGTAGGGAAACTGATATCATCAATTAAGATAGAGAATGTAGGAGAAAGGAAAAGCTAGAAGAAGAAATAAATATGCTCACATTTAAAATATTTGAGATGAAGTACCTTTAAGGCAATAGTTGGCAGATCAGATAATAGGACAAGGATCTGGAAGTCTTTAATAAGGTTAAAGATATGAAAATGGCCAAGATTTCTTGCAGAACATGAATAGGTATTAGGCGCTCAAGAAAATCCCCAGTGAATTCTAACCTTTAAAAGGAGGTCAGTAGAAGTTTCCAGAAGAAATTTTTTCAAAATTTCCAAAATGATACAAAGAAAGTATTTACTGATAATTCTAGTGTTCTGTATTTTCCTTTAAAAAGTAAAGTTAGGGTTAACTATTAAGGTCTCCACATCAAGGCACTGGGCAAGCTCTTGGCCTAGAATAGGTGACCAGGTCTGCATTGGTCTCATTGTTCTGTTCCCATCTTTTGGATGGAGCAGTGGTTTTTATGGATCTACATCTGGACCCCAGATGAGCAGTACTCTTTCTTATCAGCTAATTCCTTGGACCAGGGTTGATGATCATTTTGCAAACTTCTCCCTTTTTATGTCTGTCCAACTGATGTGATCCAATAAGAGGGAGACTGGAAGGCAGTCCAATGATACATTTGATCTTACAGCCTTTATCTTGCTGGATAGTCAAATATATATAAATATATATTAGTAAGTGTTTCAGGTACTGAAGATCTTAAAATGTAAACCCCACAAATTAGAACTTCTAGTTATCCCTGAATGTTTTTATGCTTGAGCTTTTATTTCTAAATGTAAATTATAATGAAGAACTGTTAATATTCTTCTTACAAATAAATATTTTCTCTTCAAACATTTATAGATATTTGTTTGAAGGACTAAAAAGAATTTCTTAAAGAGTAGCAGTAAAGAACTGGAAGAATTAAAAGGAGGGGAATTGTGAGGATTTGGCTGCAATGAAGGAATTATGACAGGTTTATTACCAGATGAACAAAAATAATAACATTGCTCTTTACTTTCTTAGTCAGAATTAGTTTCCATATAAAAGACCATATTGTGAAATTCTACACATAGAGACAAACTGAACAGTTTTCTTTTGAAAAATTAGTTGTTCATTTCTAGTGTTTACCCCCCACCCCCACCAGTTAAGTATCTCTCCTGGCCTTTTCATTTCACATCTGGTGTTGCAAACCCATTCCTCACCACCTGTCTTAGCCTTCTCGTCAATCTGTCCAAAACATTACAGCTAAAATCATCTTTAAAATCTCTTCTTTAATTATCTGACTTTCATCCTTAAAATCAACTTTCAGTGTAATTATTATATCCTCAATCAATATTTTTGGTGAAAGCTTAGAGAAATTCTATACCATCTTAGTCTCAAATGAAATAATTGAATCTAATAATAAATAGATTTTTAAAATAGTAATAGATAATTTATGATGTTATGAACAATTTAAAAAATCCAAAATAGTATACATTTAATGGGCATAGTTATCAAAAATTTTCAGATGCTTTTCAGCATATTCATTTTATTACCTTCTATCTTTTGATAGAAGTTATTCTCCTCATAAAACGGAAGAAATTAAGACTCAGTTTGAGGATATTACACAAATTGATTCAGGGTTAAAATAAACAATACCACAACTTAGTTTTCTAAACTATTACTCAAGTGCTTTCTCCACTAAGGTAAAACAGCATGCTTTATATTTCCTGGCATTCATACCATGAACCAACATAACTGGGTACCTGTAGAATTCTGACATTGAATGAAATAAGTTATTACATCATTTTCCTTAATCTTCTCAACAATTCATCACTTTTTCAACTGAAACACAGAGAACATACAAGCCAGTAATATTATTCATTATATAAGTAATAAAAATGTAGGGTAATTTATTTAAGTACTGTAGTTCTCCCCTTATTTGCAGGTGACACTTTCTGAGCCCCACAGTGATTCCAAAACCTACGTCTGAGCACACAGACATGGCACCAGTCCATTTGATAAGCAAAGAGCTGCTCAATGACTCAGGCAGTGGATGGAGCCTGGATATGCTGGAGAGTGATGATTCTTGTCAGGGTGGGGTGGAGAGAGACAGGGCGATTTCAGCATGTTAATCAGAAGAGCTGCAATTTAAACTTTATGAATTGTTTGTTTCTGGGATTCTCCATGTAATATTTTTGGATCAAAATTTATTGCAAGTAAGTGACCATGAAAAGTTTAAAGTGGGGGGAGGGGTATTGTAAAGAGAAATAATTGGAAAATAGGTTTCTGATCCACAAAGTCTGAGATTTTTTCCATGTTATCGCTTTTTTTCCCAACTTATCACTCTGTCTCAGTAGCACAGTAAGAGTTTCAATAAAGCTTCAAGTACATCTCTATTGGTTATGTTTACTCAATAGACTTTTATTGAGAGGCTACTGTATTACACAAATATTCCAGACAGAGTGATAGTGTTATAGAAAGAAAAAGCCACTGGCCCTGATCTTCAGACACTCACAAACTTGAAGAGCACACAGACAAGTAAACACAGCAAAAAGTATAGATTTTTTTTTTTAGTACTAACCAAGGACGGTTTAGAAATAAAGACACAATTGTTAAAAAGAATATAAAAGGAAAACCTGCTAATAGTGGCCTATTGCTCACTAACAAAACTCTTAAAACTTGACATTCCCAAATATTATTTTATTTTACCTTAGGATATTTTATTACAACCAGGGGTAACTTATGCCTCTCAAAGATAAGATAAAATTTAATTCACATAAGAATTTGTGGTTAGGAGAGGCAGAAAAATCATGAAGTTAAGTACATAATAAGATCTGTCCATAGCATTCAGGAGGCATCGCTGTTCAAGAGATGAACGTGTGTGAAAACAACGCTGAGATTCCACTTCACTCCAGAAAGAATGGCTGCTATCATGAAATCAACCAATAACAAATGCTGGCGGGGCTGTGGGAAAAGAGGAACCCTGCTCCACTGCTGGTGGGAGTGCAGACTGGTGCAACCACTGTGGAAATCAGTTGGAGATACCTCAAAGAACTAGGACTGGAAGTCCCATTTGACCCTGCTATTCCACTGCTGGGGATCTTCCCCAAAGAATTAAAAGAATCATACCACAGTGATATATGTGCACCCATCTTCATAGCAGCACAGTTTATGATAGCTAAAACTTGGAAACAGCCCAAATTCCCATCAACTGGAGACTGAATAAAGAAAATGTGGTTTTTTTAAATAAAATGGAGTACTACTCAGCTATAAAAAATGAGAAATTAGAGACATTTATAGCTAAGTGGATACACACTGAGGCGATACTCTTAAGTGAAATAAATAGGACACACATGTATAAATACCAAATAGTTTCTCTTGTGTGAGAAACTGAAAGTGTAAATAAGGACTAAAATATATAATAGGTAATGTGAAATAGGAAGAAAAGGGGCAAAGGGGAAGGAAGTGGGAGGGCTAGGGGAAAGGATAGAAGGGAATGGGATTAATATGAGAAAATGGAAAAATAGGAACAAAATCTTTGTAAATAGGGAGGAATGGAGGGGTTGAAGGGAAGGCTGGGCAAGGGTGAAAAATAAGAACCAAGAGAGACTATGTGAAGGTGCAAATTTCCAATGATGAATGTCATTATATTGTATACCTAAAATGTACCAATGATTAGAATGAATAATCGATAATGCAAAATAGGAAGAAAAAGTCCAAAGGGATAGGGGTAATGTGAGGGGCAGGGGAAAGGAAAGAAGGGAAAGGAAAAATGCTGAGAAATGGAAAAAATGGAAATAAAGCCTTTGTAAATAGGGAAGGGTGGAGGGGTTGAAGGGAAGGCTAGGAATGGGGAAAAAATAAGAACCAAGATTCATTATGTAAAGGTACAATTCCTAATGAGAAATGTAATTGTATTGTATACCTACAATGTACCAATAAAAGAATTTAATAAAGTGCAAAAAAGATAAAAAGAGATGAACTTGTGTGTTTGTTGAAGATTTTGAATACAGTACATAACGAGGTAACTTGCACATTTGCCTGTTTGGTAAATGATCATGGTTTATGTCAAGAAGAAAGTGTTGCACACTTGGAAATAAACACTGAAATGTTAAAAAAATCTGAAAACAAATATTATTTGTTTAAAACCCCTACTGAGTATCACTTATTCGGGGTAACAAAATTGTATGGTTCAGATATTTTCTACTATCATTAACTCTCTCATCACTAAATTATTTCCATTTTTGCAAGGTATCAGAATTAAACAGATGTTCATAAGTCATACAATTGTTCTTATTGAACTCATTACCAATATATGTTTATTAGGGGCTGCCTAAAAATCAGTCTCTTGATGGAGGCTTTCTTTACAAAGGACAAGATTTTGGAAAGACTGGCCTCACTGGCTACAAAAATATGTCCTGTTCATTTTTTGTTACTTAAGAACACATGAAATGAAGTCACATGAAAAACAAGTTTAGAGTAATTATCAAGCATGGATTTAAGGAGTCTTATTTTTGATAAATTCAAACTCTATTTGAAACATATGGATTCATTATTTTAATTCAAATTCATCTTTTTCAACTTTAAATGAATTGGCTTTGAAGCATGAATTTAGAAAGGCAAAAAGACTAATCAAAGAGGATCCTAAGACTTCTCTCCCCTGGAGAAACATATAGATGTTATTTAAAATCAATTCAGAAAAAAGGCAGGTTGAAATTTCTTATTTAAATCAAAGCTTCTTTTTGCAGTACCACATCCTGCATGATTATTAGATGTGTATCAGATGGAATTTGCATTACCGATCAACACAGACTGACTGGCTGACGTAAGCAAATAAATGGAGTTTTTGAGAAGCTATTGGAGAGTGTCCAGATTTGAATTACCAGGAAGACTGGAAAACAGCAAGAGCCAAACAGCAGCCTCGTAGAACTGCAGCCAAAATCCAAACAGGGAACTTCTACAATAAGGAACCCTGTTGCTGCTGACACTCACTTTTCAGTCCCACATCTGCTGACTGCTGTTGTCTGGATGTTTGTGACCTTCCAATTCATACACTGAACCCTTGTCTCCAAGTTGATGAGACTAAGAGGTGAGGCCTTGGGAGATGATTAGGTCATGAGGTCAGATCACTCCAGAACTGGATTAGTGTCATTACAAGACAACAAGAGAGCTTATTTCCATTTGGATCTGTATTGTCCTATGAAGGGAGCACAATTTACCAGTCTTCAGAACATTGAGAAATATATTTCTGTTGTTTGTAAAATACCCATGCTGTAGTGCTCAGCCATAGTAGACTAGAGACTGAAATTGGCACTGGGTACTGAGTGGTACCACTTTGTACTGCCACATTCAGAGAGGAGTCTCTACTGCTCTTGCAATTATTTAGACGGATGGTGTAATTGGCTGAATCTAGGTCACAATACACTGTCCTCACAAACAGAAGGAGACTCAGATGCTGTAAGAAAGTGGGAAGATAAATATTATCAACAAGATGATATTACTGTTTGGCACTGTGATAAACATCTTCTAATTGCTTTGCCTTTATTCTCTGATTTTGCTTAATTTGTTCGTGTTTACATTCTTTCATATAACTAATAAGCTGCCTCCTCCTACAGTATTTAGTCACTTTCCTAAAACTTAGGACTTGGATACTTTTGTATTCCATTTGATTAGTTTCATTTGCACTAAACAGAAAGTCTCCAAAATAGCACTGAATTAGATGAGATGGTAGTTTTTCTATTTCTCAGTTTGAGTATTTTGGAAATAGGCTGTCTAGATTTGGTGGCTCCACAACAACAATGAGACCAAGGTCTCTCCTTGCGCCACAGCATCAAGGGTACTTCATGACATGAGATGGCTGCCAGAACTGCAACCATCACACTTGTGTGTCAGATTAGCACAGTGAAAGACTGACAGGGCCAAAGTGATATTTGTCTCATCCCTTTTAAGGTTTATTTATATCTCATTGGCCATAATTCAATCACTTGGTTTTCACAAGATGGTTAGGAAATATGTACTTATCATGGGAAGTAATGAACCCAGTCTGAAAATTGAGATTCTCGTGTTAATGAAGAATCTTGAAGATACACGTCCCTAAATCAAACAGCTCCTCTGAGCATTTTTTGTTTGTTTGTTTGTTTATCTGTTTGTTTTTGGTACCAGGGATTGAATTCGGGACCTTGTGCTTGCGAGGCAGGCAGCAGAACCACTGAGCTAAATCTCCAGCCCTTCTGAGCATTTTTGACTGATGAAATATTCCTGTTTTACAAGTGAGAAAACCAAGACATAGAAAAGCCAAGATTCAATAGCAATTCTCCCTATGTTCAAAGTGCACATTTTTTCCTGTAATTTATGCAGCCACTACATTAGAAGCTTATTTTTGAGCTTATTCAGTGTCCCCCACTAAAATCAGGTATGTCCATGAGACTAACTATGCATTCAGCCAACATATAGGATTTTGTGGCAGCCTCGGCTTTGTCACAATTCCATTCCTACACTCTGAGGACAGAAGCTTCTCAGAGAGAAAGGGGAGTGGAAATCAAAGTGACCACTCCTTTGGATTTATGTTCTCTTCTTTAGCCACTTCATTCATGCTTCATAAATGGAGTGAAACAGATATCTTTATCATTTTGGGATCCCTGAAGAACTCTAGGTTTTACGTTCAAAAGTGAGCACTGAATGAAAGAAGTTAGCTCGTTTAGATTCTTGCAGAAATATCTCAAATGATTCTACTAGGCTTGACTGTAATTGTATTTATCAAATAGTCATGCTTATAATACCATCTCAGTTGTATTCATACAAAAAAATACTACTAAAGAAGTCCACAGAAAGGAAAAGGTGAAGTATAACTGTGGGGAAAAATTCTTTTTCAAATATTCACATATTGTGAGCCTATTATAAGTGCAACAAGATTAAAGATCTAGTATAAAGGTGTGTATTTAAATCACTACAAAAAACAGTTTAACTCGAGTTGCCTAAGGTACATCACTAGCCCCTAAATGATCAAAGGCTATTGCTGCAGGCAGGGTCCAAAACCACCTGCTTATATAAAGAAGTTCACATGACAGCACTGTTATTATGCATGTATATTGATACTTTTTGAAACAACAATCTTTGAAAATTATTCAAAACTGACAGAAGGCAAACAGATTGAGAGTTAAGTCTGAAATTCTGCTACTAACCCATCATTTTACCTTGTGTCGAAATGTGATGATTTCTTAGGATGTTTCACACATCCTCTACCTTATCATTGTTATCTAAAGGAAAAAGGGAACTCAAGTTGCTTGAATTCATGCAGCCACTGCATTAGAAGTTTATTTTTGAGTTTACTCAGCATCCCCCACTAAAATTAGGTATGTCTGTGAGACTTACCGAGCATTCAGCTAACATAGAGGATTTTGTTGTGGCAGCCTTGGCTTTGGCATGATTCCATTCCTACATTCTGAGGACAGATGTCTCTTAGTAAGATGCCTCTTATTGAAATGGTAACCATTTCATTTACTATAGACAACTTCAAGCAAAACTGAAGTTGGGTAGGTTTATTTTATTTCTCATGTCTATTTAAAGTTCTAATTTTGTCCGAAAAGGGCATAGCAAAGTAGTTACTATAGTTTTACATTTTTCAGCAACCACAGGAAGAAAAACATCACAAGAGACATAGCAATCCACATATGTATGTCTAAAGAGATAGATAGCTAACAAAATTTTGTCACAAATACATATGTATACATAGCTGTTTTATGTGTATACTTTATGTAATATTTATGATTGAAATAAAATTATGCAACATTTACCTGTACTCTATATAATATACTGTGATACTTTCATTCTATTCTGTTCTTTTTCATCTTTTCTAAATCCAGATCACAATTTGACTTAACTAAATTGATTTTAAAGTCTACTGATAGGTTATGACTGAAAAATTAAGAAGAAAAAATTTATAGCTAAGAGAGAAATATCTATTAATGTGCCAAGTCCTTAGTTCTGCAACTTCCATAACAATAGAAATAAGAACTAAATGAAAGATGCTTAATGGCAAAATATCAGATATCTGTGAGGACACAGTGAGTAACTATTCAAAGATTTTTCCCAAATTTGGCAGATTATTCCACTATGAGGGATTTTGTTGTTGTTGTTGTTGGGGGGGGTTGTTTTGTTTTGTTTTTTACAAAGCTCACAATAAGACCAGTTATTCCAGATTCCATACAGTTAGTGTGGTCACTGCAGAAGTATTCAGGTGCTTCTAAAAATATTACAGTGTGTCCTAATCCACCCTATTCATCAAATCTGGCACTGTGTGACTTCTGGCTCTTTTCTAAAGTCAAAATAACCATGAAAGATAAGCATTTTGAATGAATTCAAGACATCAAGGCAGGCACCATAGTGCAACTAAAGACACTCATGAAAGGGAACTTTCAGAACTATTTCAGAAAATAGCAAGAATGATGGGCTAAGTATGTTTGAGCAAGGAGAAGTATTTAAACGGAAATTAAAGTGAATTTGTCTTGATTTTAAAAAATCTGTTTTTCACACTCTGCCCATTTTCACGTGTTTATCACAGTAAGGGTCTGTCAAGTCCTGAGGGTAAGGTATCATTTTCTACATCCCAAGAAGTACCATTTAGACTATAGCTGGCTTTGCATTTGCTGTCAGCTATGATGGAACTGCTTTCATTGGAATGCATTTGGCTCTTTTCTTTTCTTATCCTTCAACCTTCAACTGAAATATCATTTCCTTGGAGAGGCTGGGAACCCTACATACAGTAACAGTTTATTTTTCCACACAACTTGGTGTGAACTTTTCTCCTAGCCTTTATCAATTTCTACTACTTGTAAGAACCATAAGAAAATGGACTATATCTTTTCTTAACCCTTCAGTCACCAGTGCCTTGCCCAGAGCCTGGCCAGGCACTCAATATTTATTGAATAAAGGAATGGATAAAAATCTGTTAGAAAGCAGCAAGATGGGAAGGTGAGGAAGTGAGGAACCAGACAGGGAGACAGGGAGAGAATGAGCAAGGGAGGCAGGGTTTATTAAAATTAGGCCTACCAGTGATTTGTAATAATCAAGTTTGAAGTAAAGTTAAGTCAGAATCAGAATGATTAGCTCTGGTAATTATGATTTATTTGACCCAATGCTTTTAGTAATGGGACTTGAACCCAGGGCCTTTCTACTGAGCTATATTTCTATCCCTTTTGATTTTTTATTTTAAGGTATGTTCTTTCCAAGTTGTTAAATTGTCTAGACTAGCCTTGAACTTGGTTCCTCCTGAATCAGCTAGAATGTTAGGATTACATCTAGGCCCCACCACACCAGGCCTTTTTTTAAATCATGTATAGGTAACAACAATGATGTGCCTTTTTTTACACACCATGAGACACTTGAGTAGAAATTCTTATTATGCAGGGTAAAGGAATACGTCAGGTCTATGGAAAATGCACTCTGGCATTGGGGAGAAATAATTTCAGGGAAGTCTGAGGGCACTGAGGCTGGTTATGTGGAGTAAGCCAGTGTGGGCTATGTGTTGTTGAGTTTAGCAAGAGAGTAAAACAAAGTAGGGCAGATAGGGGCAAATTGACAGGAAAATAATTTCGGAAGCGTTATGGTCACCGTGAAAATAAGGTGTATCAATCTGGTAAACTCCAGCATCTAGAAGCTGTTTCGCTATTTTTTTCACCTTACCTATGAACCTGAACTAATATTTTTATTCTATCTCGGATCATTTTGACCTCCAATTTCTTGATCTTGGCTTAGGAACTCTACTATATTTCAACTTTTGACTTTGACATCTGGCAAATTTTATCCCTGTTATTTGTGCTTTGTTGTCAAATGAGTTATTTGAGTCTGGATCCTCGGGGTTCAGTTTTGGTTTGACAGCCACTGACCTGTGCATGTGTGATTGGTCTTCATCTCTGATTTTCTTTTTTTTAATGCATCTATGAAAATATTCTCCCTAATTTCCATTCCTTTTCCTTTCAAGACTGAGGATGCCATGTTTAGTGGGCAATTTCAGCAATGAAAAAAAAAATCAATTCATTTCCTCTAAAATATCAAGTGCTGTTATTGGTGAATGTCAAAGTCTGACTTGTGCAAGCATTCTTGGAATGACAAAGCAAATATTTTCCTTCAAAATTCCTCTTTCGTTCCCCAAAGAGATATTAGATATCTTTACGGAGCTGATAACAGTAGTGGATTGAAGGTTTTTAAAAAGCCATTTATCTAGAGAACCCAAATATTAGCATTATATTGCTTACTCTTCCCAACTAATGTTTTTTCATGAAAACTATTTTTTTTCTCATCTCCACATTCACATTAATTCATTCTGTCATTTCTGTTCTGCGTTCATGCTCATGGCCCAGGGCCTCAGCTTCCAGGGACCTTTGCTGCCACTGCTTCCTCAGTGACTTCCCCACTTCCACTCTTAGCTGAAGCCCATTTACTCTCCAAAAAGTAGCAGAAGTGAAAATATGCCATCCTGTGGTGTAAAATATTCCCAACTTCCCACTATCCCTAGACAAGAAATAGAACTACTGGGTGAACTGGCTCAGAGCCATCTCTGCACATCCTCCTGCATCCACTTCATCTCATTCACTTACCTGTTTTCAGTTCTAAGGTAGAAACACTCCCCTCCCCCACCCCTGCCCCTTTTGGGAAAAGGGTAGAATTCCCAAAGAAATCATTGTAAAGTGACATTTTCCACAGTCTCCAATGATTCAATTCTTTTCATATCCTCCATGTTTGTGATAGATTTAAGATTTACTGAGTATTTAACAGCATTCAGCTACTTCCACTGATAACAAAAGTATTACATTGAATCTCCCACCTTAGTATCTTCTCTGATCACTAAACCTGTCTCCATGTGAGCTATTTGTCAAATGAAAATAGGAGCAACTGCAATTAGGAGTACCATAAGGGTTAAATGAGCATTTACATGTGGATATTTGTGTATGTGTGTACATACATAGGGCATAACACCTAGCATGCTGAAAGGGTTCAAGACCACACATGTGGCCTGACAAACTAGTGACCTTGTTGACTTTTACATATCTTTCATTTGCTGTCTAAGCTAATTTTAGCTCTTCTTATTTCAGCCATATTTGAGTGATATGTAAACTAGCCAGTCCATATATCGAAGAGAGAGGAAAGAAATAGACTGAAGAAAAGGCAACAAATAAGATCTTTCCAAAATAGATTGATTAGCTTTCTCTTTTATTTTTCTTTTTCAAAACAGAGTTCCTAAAATATTGCTAAAACTTTGGTATGTGCTTTATCTTTTCTTCTGGCTCTGCTAATCAGCTTAAGGTTATTGATTTTGTTTTGGGTTTTTTTCATCAAGTTTTTGTCATTAGCCTGGACCACAGTTTCCTTTACTTAAGAATTCAGTCCTTCAGTCAACATTTATTGTTTGTTTGTCAAGAGACTATTTGTTCCACAAGGGACCAGGACTTCTCACATTTGTTTTCTCACCCTCATGTGGCACCTGGTATCATGAATCACACAATGAAGTTTACTGAGTGGAGATTCAATACAGTCTTGATTTAAAATTGCTAATACACATTGGAAGTGGTAGTGTAACCTGTAATACCCTCACTACATGAGGCTGAGCCAGGAGGATGACAAATTAGAGCCCAGCCTGGGCAACTTAGCAAAGTAGTGAGACCCAGTCTCAAAGTTTAAAAAATCAAAAATGAAAAAAGAGGACTAGGGATATAGCTTAGTGACAAATCCCTGGGTTTAATCCCTAGTACCACACACACACACACACACACACACACACACACACAAAGAATCACTAGTGGCTCTGTGTAAAATATGTCAAACATCTATCTCTTTTTTCTACTTCCTTTTGACATAATACCTTTAATGTTTTAGAAATTTTAATGCTTTTGTTTCATATATATCAAAGAATTATTTTAACCATTCCTTGCCAAAAAAGTAAGACTTATTTTTAAATTTTTTTTTGAAAACATTTTTTAAATGACACAAGTAAAAACTTGCAGTCTTGTAAGAGATGAATGATTTCTATTCTCAGTACTTGTCTACATAAAAATAGAAGGAAGTACTCACAATTAATTATAAAAGTATCTATTATTGCAATTTATTTATTTATTTTTATTTTTAATTTGTTTCTTAGGGCTACAGGGGATCGAACTCGGGACCTTGCGCTTGCAAGGCAGGCAGTGGAACCACTAAGCTAAATCCCTGGCCCTGCATTTTTTAATATATTTTATTTAAAGTCTATACTTAAAATGTGCATCATGCCATAACTTACTTCCCTGGGTCAAAAGTAACAAAAATACTTTAAGCAAATATTATCACAAATAAAAGCTTTTCATCTCACATATTAATCTGAATTAATAAAGGTGAATTTTTCTAGGTCTTCTGCACAGTTCAAAAATGTCTGGGAATAATACACATCTGTTCCTGTTGACACAGGTTTTTTTTCATAGTCTTGGAAAATATTACATTAAATATCTTTTTAATCTTAAAGATTCCTTGCCTCTTTAAAACTAGATGCCAAGAAAAACTTTTAGAAACATTTTTGTCTTCTATTCTGGTATTTAAGTAATGCCCTTAAATTACAATATCACGTTTTTACAAAATCAGTCGTGAAGATGATCTTGTACTCAAATAAAAGAAAAGTGTTTTGCTCAATCTAGTGCCATTTGATACGTGAGGAAACAATAGGCAGTACTGGGTACTATCTACAGTTTTTAATCCATCATTTTTGTCCCTTTTCTTTCAAGAGGCATCTGTATCAGCCACATGCATTTGAGATGGGAGACAAAAGCAAAAATCTTTTGTCAATACCTGAAACTCCAAACACCACCTATGGTGTTTGAGTGACATGACATATACCTTTAACAAGAGCTGTCACACAGAGACTACAGGAAAGAGAAAGGCAGACAAACTTCAGATGGCGACTTAAGATGTCTGGCATTCTTCTTTTGACAGTTTCATTTGACTCTAGCTCAAGTCAACTTAGCTTTCTAGCACATAATTTTTTTAATTTGTAAGTGACTAGCATCTTAGGGAAACAAAGGGAAGGGAAGGGAAGGAGACATTATCAGAGTTTAGAGAACACAGCTATATAGCTTACTGCCCTCCAGTTTTTCTGGAAATAACACATAATCATTTGTTTTAATTTTAGATTCATATAAGAATAGTGCCATATGAGATCGACTTTTTTAAAATCTAAGATTCATATGCTCCTCCTTTTATTAATAGCTCCTTGTTTCCCTTTGGGTAGCAACTCAGTCCAGACCATGTGTCTGTGACTGAATGCTCATCCTGTCTCTGGGAGTGAGCAGAAGATCACCATTTACCCTATCTGCTTATTTCACTTGTAATCAGTAAGGAAGCCTTCATGTATATGATGAATCATAACTAAATAACATGTTCCAGGTTGTTTCTGGAACTCTAATTTCAAACTGTTCTTATGTAAATTTAAGATCTTAGTTTTTCACTTGTAGTCATACCATTCTATCAGCCAACAAGAAGTAAGGGTCAAGGTCCATCTGGAGTGGAGCAAGAAAGGCAACTTTCCTCACTTATATCTTCTCTTATCAGGGAGAGAAACCTTTCCCAGAAATCTCCAATCAGATTTCTATTCATATCTTGATAGTTAACTGGGTATATTCCATGTTTAGTGGTAATAAGAAATAGAAAATCATGTATTTAGCTTATTCAGCCTCTATAGTGGGATGAAAATGGAGAAATCAAGAAAAATAGAAATTGCTGTAAATGGGAGCCATCCAACATTATCTTCAGCATATCCTTTAGGCTATGGTGATTATGACAAGTAGAAACCATGGCAATGGAACCCAATTTAGGGATGTTTGCTAGAGTTACAGTATAAGTTTGCTTTTGGGGAGACAGTGGGTTAAATAAGCTTTTTTAAAGTTGGTATGTTCATTATAGCGAACAGAAAAACACAAGAAGCAAAGAGAAAAGTCATTCAGCATCATAAGCAGCTTAGTTTGATGTGTCCTGTGTGTGTACACAGCTTGCCATTTTCTGTGTTGGAGATCCTATAGTGCGCATCATGCTTTTCCATGCAACATGAATATTCACCAATTCAAAATTACATCATTCAGCAATTCAAGTTCCAAAGTGTTTTTTATAACCCAAAGAGTAAATCTCAAAGAGTATTATATAACCAAGAATATGCTACAACATTTTAATCTGTTAGGAAAAAATATAATCTCACCTTTCTTGGTCACAAAAATATCACTGAAGACAAAAATGGCAATAGGCCTCTAGATGGAAGTGATGATAGAGTTACTATTAAAATACTGCATTCCCTTAATGTTCAATTTCAAATGAGATATAAAGTAACAGAGTATAATGTTTCTGAGAGTTATCAGATCTCTATTAAAATATTAGCAAGAAGCTATGTTCCTACTAAATTACTCATGTGATCGTACAGTGCAGCCAAAAGACACAAACACCTCAATGGCTGTCAAAAATATAAATCTGAGCACAATGTATACATCTCTCTTGTATGCTTCCTCTGCCAGCCGAATGACAAGTCCAGACACACACTGCTCAGAGGTGGTACAACAGTTCTGTGTTCAATGGGCACCTTTTCTCTAAATTATAACAAGAAAATATTTACAAGTTGGCTAACTCACTACCTCTACTGTTTACCATACATTGTCACCTCAGGACATCTATAAAGCTTAGATGCTCTGCAAGAGAGCACGAATTTTGTGCACAGCAAGCCCAAGTACTTTATCCAAATGTGTATATAGACCCGTGGTTATGATATGAAGCCATCTTTCAGATATGGAGATATTAGCAGAGTCCTTCCCCTCACTTCCCTTCTCCCTCTTCACCTAAATTCAGGACCATAGACCTCCAAGAAGTGGTTTTAACAAAAGTCACTCATAAAAGACAGTTCTTTCTAAAAATTAACAAGAGTACCTTTATATAAAGATCATTTTTCTACTCATAATTTGGGCATTGGGATTTATCCTTTAATACCCAGAAATGTTAACTGTCTTAGTTACTTTTCTCATTCCTGATACAAATACCAACACCCAAAAGTTAAGGGAGAAAAGATTTATTTAACTCACAGGTTGTAGAGGTTTCAGTCTATAATTGGCTGGCTCTAAGGCAAGGTGGCATGGCAGACAGGCATCACAAAGAAGAAATAGTTTCTGGTGGCAAAAGGCAGCAAAGCAAGCAAGGGACCACCCTCTTTCTGTTTCTCATAGCTTATCTAGGCTACCCACCCTTAGGGCAGGTAGCACTCATGCTTTTAATCCTAGGATCACATCCTTGATCCCAGAACTATGCCAAACTAATCAGTGGACCAATTTAATAATCACACACCCTTAACCCCAGCATCACACATTCTAGATAAAGTAACTTCTGAAAAAGTCCCACTTATCACTGCATGAGGCTTTGGGGAACATCTAAACTCAAGCCATAACATTAACCAAAATGCACTTATAGAACAATGGCTACTCTGAACTAATTCAACAGACAAAGAACACTTCCTTCTCTGCATACTCCCCCTGCCACCCATGAACAATCCTCATACTATCCAAGACATCAGGTTTCATAATTCCATTCCAAAATTGCAGCCATTCCACTAAAGTAACAAAAAATACTTAAAAAGAATTATTTTATCCCTTGACTTGTACCACATGCTGTGCATTTTTTAATATCTAGAAGCCTAGATTTTTCCAACAAGGAATTAAGCTTCTCATCTATAGCAACACTGAAGAAATTGAACAAACATAGTTAACAAAGGCTATAATTGGAAAATGTGTTCTAAATAGAAACATTCCAGCCTAAAACCCTTCTGCTTCCCACCTGTATCAAACAAAGGGACAGATATATGTACATCTAATGCTTAAAAGAGACATTAAAATTTTCATTTCCTAAGTGGATTTAAACATAGTCTTTCCTGTAAATTTTAACACAAATTTACGTACTCAATGTGTTAGTTTACCAACAATATTTTTGTCATACCCTGGCAACCTCTTTCATATCTGGAAAGATGAGATAAAATTAAGACTCTTTTGTCCTTTATATACAGCTATATGCACAGTGATGTAAAAAAAATGCACAGACATGAGGGGCAACAGTCAGGCTTGCTTCAGCAAAAGCACATTGATTTAAAGTCCTTTTTTTCCCTCTTTTTTTCTTCCTTTTTCTTTTGGAAATCATCAAAAATATGTGTACTGCTCAGAGAAGGATTTCAATCATAGCATTTCATAAGACAGGATTTCATTATGAATTTTAACAAATTGACATACACAAAATGTGTTATTTAATATCTCAACTTTTAACATATTTTTCACACTTGCAAATATCTAGAAAGACTAGATGTTTCAAATATGGTGCATGATATTTGCAATAGTGGTGAATAAACTACACATATGTAACAAGGGTTACCCCCAAAAATGTCCTCTATGTTGGAGCATTCTGACATAGAATTCTTCATTTCTTCAATTCCTTCTATCTTCCATTACATATGATACAGGCACAAGTGTCACACAGATGTGATTTTACAATTTCACTTCCAAAAGTCCTTTTCAAAAGATAGCCTTTCTATGAACATAAATTGTATAAAATCTGTTAGATTACTAACTCCACTTCTGTCATAAATTGGCTATCTCATTAATATTCAGAATTTTTTTAAAATCAGTACTCACTTGTCATTCACATATAGTGTATATATATTACACATATAGTATATATTATATAATTGTATATATATTACAGCAAAGTTAAATGAAATTATATAACATTAGAACATTGGATGAGCTGAAATGTTCTAGCATACCCCAATGGAACACCTTTTGCAATTTCTTCCCTCCCTCCTTCCTCAACCCAATGTACAAGTACAAACAATACACTGTTCACAGAGGCAGTTTAGTGATTCCATTTCCAAAAAGAATAATTCCCACCAGATTTTAAAATCTAGTCACAAAAAGTGTTATTCTATTTCTACTTTTAAGTTTTCGGGCATTTTAACTAGTTAGAACTAGATTTTTCATATATGAACTTGTCCTCTGTGCATACAGAACTGATAAATAAAATTATATGTGTAGCATTTACTATAATTTCAGTGACCATTGAATATGACCATTTTAGCTTTAAACTATTCCCTTCTCATGTCCGTTTCTCTACCTTTAATACAGTGACAAGTATAGGCTTATTAATGCTTTGAGATGATTGGACAATGTTCAATCAAAGCCATTTTTGAAAGCAATCATTCCTAGGAATTTCAACATAAAGTGTACAAAAAATTTGGCCATTTTATTAATTGCTTTGTCATACACTGCCCACATCTTTAATACCTAGGGATTAGAGGTTGCAAAATTTGGATTTATCGATCTATTATACACGCTATATGCACAGCAAAACAAAATCCCTAAAACATACAGAAAAGTGGTGTCTGAAAATGTTCAGGTACAAACACACTAGCATATCACCTTTTGCAATTGCTTCCCTCCCTCTTCCCCCAAACCACTGAAAATGTATTGGTGATATTACATAGCTCACAGATGTGGCTGAACAATTCCATTCCAAGGAATGGAATTCATATAAATTTTAGTAAAATATTTACTACCTCTGTATTTAAAATACTTTGCAGGCTTTCAAATATCTAGATAACACCAGCTGTTTCAAGTAAGGACTCAGTTGGTCTGCTCCATACACAGAAGTCTTAATAAACTCCACACAAGTAACAATAGGTACATTTTGAAAGTGCATCCAAAATCTGAGCTTTCTGGCCCAGAATCTTTCCCTTCTCTACCAACTCAATGGGCCACAATCCCCATTTTTCAGAAGATAATCTTTCCTGGAAATTTTAACCAAAAAATGTACAAAAATGATTTGCTTACAAATTCTACTTTTGATATCTCCCAGAGATCTCTTTAACATCTAGGAAGACTAGATGTTATAAATGAGGACTCCTTTATCTTTACATACACTACACATACAGCAGAATAAAACAAAATGCACAGACATAATGGATAATTGTCCCTCTCACTCCGCTATAAGTACACTGGTCTAGCCTCTACATTTCCTTCTCTTCTGTGAACCAGTACACAAACACAATATGTACTTCTCAAGAAAGAGTTTAACTAGCCTGCACAAAAATAATAGTTCATGCGAGTCTTAATGGAGTGAAGTTTATGAAATGTGGTTATAGGAGAACAATATGTAATAGCTAGATCTTAAGTGGCCTGTGCACCCATCAACAGATGAATAGATAAAGAAAATGTGGTGTTTACTCACAGTGGAGTACTACTCTGCTATAAAGAAAGGTAAAGTTGAGTCATTTATAGGAAAATGGATGCAACTTCAGACCATATTGTTAAGTGAAGTAAATCAGAAACACAAGCTTAAATTTCTTATGATTTTTCTTATATGAAACATTTAAAGTAAAAATAAAAGGGCAGAATAAAAGATAGATAATAAAAACTAGGGAGACAGCTCTTTCTCAAAGGAGAAGAGGATCGAGAGAGGGAGAGAAAAATAGGGGATGTTAAAAAGAATTAGGATGTGTTATGTACACGTACCAACTCCACACAAGGAGTGTAAATGCAAACATATACACATGCACAAAACAAAACAAGACAAAACTAAAAACATAAAACCAAAGCAAGAGCATCAAGTGATGGGTGGATGGGAAGGAAGGAAAGGGAAAGGGGGTGAATAAAGGAATTAAGATATATACATCTACCCACTTCCCAGGAGGATCATAAACGTTATGTACTACACATATGTACTAATAAAATAAAAATTTTAAACTGTTTTATTTTATAACTTCTACTTTACAGTATGTGTCAGGCAATTGAGAACATCTAAAAAGACAAGATACTTTAAAAAATACTTAGTATTATCGACTATAGTTGTAGTAGAGAGGAAAAATGCACACACAAAACAAAGGTTGTAGCACATCAATTTCCACATAAGAACAATTTAGTAATGGACTTTTTCTCTTCCTTCTCCCTATCTACTGCTCCAAGTCCTCCCTCACAGTAAATTCAGATTGGCAAGGATTTTTCCTGGCATTGCTTCTATAGATGGTCTAACAACTACATTTCAAAAGGTCACTCTCAAAAGACATTTCTTTTCTGTGATATTTTTAAACAAACAGGCATTTTATAAGACATGATTTTCTAACTGGACTTTATCATATGTTGGCAAGGCCTTTATATAGAGAATGTCCAACTGTGGTAAAGTTTTTGATTTTAAAAGATTGGTGGGAAAGATGAGAGCAGCTTTGTCATATTATACATATGGCCTTCTACAAAGGGCCAGTGTCTGGCTCAAGTAGAACTAAATCTAGTGATTTGTTCTTTTTCCCCCTAAATTTCTGCTTGGAACTCCATATTTTCATTTTTTAAATAAATGTTACAAAGAAACATCTCTAATCTCAGTTGAAAATGAACCATAAACTTGTAAATCAGGCAGACCACAGAATATTTGTGGGTTTTTATACATTTCCCTTATCATTTTAGTATCTTACCCATATTTCATCCTATAGGATATTCTTTAAGTACTATTAGTTTCTTCTTGCTGTTTTAAAAAAATTATAACCTAGTGGGTTGAAATGATGTAAGTTTATTTTCTAACAGTTCTAGACGACAGAAATCTAAAATCAAGATGTTGGCAAGATGTAGAGTCTTGGGAGAATCTACTTCTGTGCCTTTTCATCTTTTAGTGTTCTCCATATTCTTTGAATTGTGGTCCTTCCTCACATCATTCAATTTCTTTGCATCATCACATTTCCTCTTTCAGATCTTGACTGTTCTTTCTCCCTCTTTGGGGACCACTGTGATGATGTTGGGCCCACCTGCATAATTTAGAATAATCTTCCAATTTTGGAGTCCTCACTCAGTTCAATCATATTTGAAAAGTCACTTTTATAATACCAGGGAAGTTATTCACAAATTCTGGGGATTACAACAGAGACATCTTTGAACAGGTCAGTGTTCAGCTCTAGCCATTCCCTTTGCTTAAATCAGTTCAGATTATTTTGCCATCTTTTTCATTTTAAAGATTTTAGTTTTATACTTATAGTTTTAAATGAGTCAGGAGCCACTAGAATAAGGATTACTAAAAACATCATAAGAACAATGAAAAAAAACAGCTAAGAAATGAACAATAACAAGGTAAATCTATTTAAAAATTATATTATGATAAAATAAAATGTGATGAATAAATAATAATTGATATAAGATAGCATTGGGCTGAGGATTTAGCTCAGTGGTGCCGCCACCTGCCTCACAAGCACAAGGTCCCTAATTTGATCTCTGGTACCAAAAAATTAAAAAATTAAAAATATAAGATAGCATTAAGAGAAAAAATAAACAGAGAAAATAATTCTAGAAGGCTGTAAAGAAAAAAGTAAATAAGAAACTTGTTGCATTTACATCAATAAATGATTTATTTCAAAAAACAAAATCCATTTTTGACTTTCACATGAAAGCTGAGTCATAATCAAGTGTTATTATAATAAAAAAGGCTTTATCAAAATCAACTTTGATCTTTCCATACCCTACATCTTTTTCTCTTTTCATCTAAGAAAAAAGTGGTTTTAGATAAGCCAAAAGTTAGAGAAGGGCCTTTAGCTGGAAAATTTTACTCAAAAAATAGTTACAAGTTATATAGGAGATCAGTTCTGACTTAAGTAATTTGTATTCAATTTATTTAAAAATTTGTCAGTAGTTATTTGGTGCCTATGGTATAACCCCTTCTAGGAGGGAGAGAGAGAGAGAGAGAGAGGAGGGAAATGTTTCATTCATCTTGTTCAAAGGATATAATGCACTAATGCATGCTAGTTGAATACAAGGATGAAAGTGTTCTTCCATTGTACCCATATCCATAATACTAAGTGCCCAAAGTTGTTTTAGAACAGAATACAATGGGAAGAGTCATAATCTCAATGTAAAGAAACAATCTGGTTTACTAGAATTTGATACATATATAGGGCTCTGATCCCCCACACAGATTAATTATTTAATGTAGCAAAGCAAAATAAATTCTAGCAATGATTACCTTGCCCTAAAGAATCAACTCGTGTTTACCTAGGCCTTTCCACAAAATGGAAAATAGCAATCCCCTTTTACAGTTCTCTCCTGGTCTAGAGAGACACCTGTTGAGTTTGAACTACTACGATGAAGAACAGGAAAGCACCAAACTTTTCTAAGTTAATACCATTTGTACAATCACTTTTAGAACATGAAAGTATAACACCAAGCAGTCTGTCTACAGATAGTCTGAATTAGAGAGGTACATTTTAATTTTCTCCTGATGACCTGTGTCACTCATATATCTGCAAGAATATAAAGACCTAATTGAACCAAGAGGGAAAATAACCTTTAGATATTCTTGCTAATCACATTATTCTGATAAAGCCAATAGCAACAGCAAGGAAACACAATTTCTGTACTAAGACAGCTAACATCTACTCCCGCCCATTCATTCTATGACATCATTTCTCAAACATTATGATAGATGCTAGAATACACTCCATGTATTATTCACTTTCCCATCAATGAGTCAATATGCCCAAAACCTGAAACTCTAAGGAGGAGAGGTTTACTTTGGCTCATGGTCATAAAGGGTTCAGTCCATGGTAAGCTGGCTCCAAGGCAGAAATATCATGGTACAAGGGCCTTGTAGATGAAAGCGGCTCAATCTATGACAGTCAGGAAGGAGAGAGAGAGGGAAGGCACCAGGTACAAGAATGCACCCTGCTTCCAGGCTATGCCCCCTTTACCTACCTTTTCTGACCAGGCCCTACCTTCTAACAGCCCATTTAGTTATGAATTTTCAGTGGCTTAATCACTCATGAATATCCCCATATGTACTTATCTTCAAAAATCCCTACCTCTGAACACATGAGACTTTTGGGAACATTTTAGATATAAATCATAAAAGTCTCTCCAAATTTTAGAGCTAGGAGAAATAAAGAATCTTATACTATGACTGACCTAGAGTAAGTATTCAAGAAATGATTGTTGAATGATTGTTAATTAAATAATCTTACCCACTCTCCTCATTTCCCAAGTCCAGGTAGGTTAATAGACTTACTGAAGCTCAATAAGGCAGAGATGGCTCTGGTATATCTGATTTCCTTACTCTTAGGTGATAGTTGTTTCATCCGTAAAATGAGTGCTTTCCCCAAAATAAATTTTTGCTTTCTCTATTATGTTGGCCACTTATCAAAAATCTGAAATGAATGTTGTCAGATATATAATTTCATTTTCTGCTCATGATAGGTTATAATTTTCCAGAGGATGAAACTGTATCTCTATATCTGTGTTATAATTGGGTCATTCATTGTTATGATTCTTGTATGTACTTATGTATCATCATCATAGGAAAAATTGAATTTATGATACATACAGAACTTTCCCACAGACTTTTGTCAGGAAAGAGCACAGAAAAATCTTCCTCAAAAGCCACAGGACTTATTGATATTTTTTACTCTTTTTTAAGAGGATTATCAGAAGCAGAAAAATACTGACATTAATGCAATGATATAAAAATAAGGAAAATGTATTTACAAAGCTTGCATTACCTAAAACTGCAAAGTTAACTAATAATGTATGAACAATGTAAGTAAGAGAAAATGGCAAAGGGTACATTTAACTTGATCACAAAAACACATAAAACTGGGATAGTATGATTACGGCATCTCATTAAGAGGCTTGTTAATACTTAATTGGATGTTTAGGCCCCTCCTCACTGTTCCTTATATGTTATCATATAATTCCTCCTTTTTAAAAAAATGAAAGTGCTGTAAGAAGCTTCCCTACCACTTCAGATAAATATGTACTTGCTTGGTCCAAAAAAATTGCACAAGGAAGAGCCACCAACAGTTCCAGAATTCTCAGTTTTTTTGGATACAAGCATATCGTTTTCAGGAATAAAAGGTTCACACAAGTATGATTATTTATATTTCAGGTGGACTATTGGGTTGTACTACACCAAAAATTATTCAAGTGATTAAGAAAAATAACTAGAAAAAATATTAGCTCTGAGAAGAAAGAGACTAAGAACAAATATTCCCTAAAATGCTCAACAGAACAAAAGTTATAAAAATATATGGATAACAATCCCAGGACATGTAGATTTTAAAGCATGCTGAAAATGCAAAGCCATTAGTATACAAAACATCAAGAAAAGAGGTACCTGCAACATTTTTAGAAAGTCTGGCACAAATTGACCAGAACAGGCACAAGGGCAAACACCTAATACCTAAAATACTTAGGTGACATAAACATGAGATAATATAATGACTGATAGCATAATGAATGATCCTCCAGTTCCACAGATCTCCTATCCTGAAGACCTAGGGGATTTTAATAATAATCCCTGGGGTAAGTTTATGTAGAACAACTAATTATAATTAGAAAAATACAAATGGATTCCTATCAGAACAATAAAGGTATAAAACATATCAGAAGATAGAGAATACACCAGGGCAGAATTGTAAAAATTTAGGACAGACTTCATGCAGGGAGAAATCGCACATGTTGATTGCCTCATACACCTGTGTGACAGAACACCAATTCCTACAGTTTAATCTGAGCCTGAAATGATTCTAATGACTCCTTCTTAGCAAAAATCTCAAGTTTAAAACATAAGCTACTAAGGTTCAAAACTAACCGTATGAGGTAAATCCTATCATTATTGGATAGGACATCAGTAAATTGGAAAATAACAAACCCTACTGCATCCCCACAAAATGTTGGGGGCAGGGGACTTAAAATGGACAGGCCTAGATCAAGCAATTAAAAATTCTAGAAAATTAGAAATTGTAACAATGGTACATAATCACACAAATGCATATGCAACTGCATTGGTGGTACCTACTGCACAAATGATATAAAGAAAGCTTTTACTACTAGGTGCACCAGAACATCTACAAGTCTCAATGCTGAATGCATCAGCTGCCTGCCAAAACATTCATAGCATATTACAGACATTTAGACTGTCAACAAAATTTTCTGGCTTATTCAAGATCGCATTCCTGACAAAATTACTCCTAAATCAAGGCCCAGGACAGGCTAAATATTTTTCACATTTAATACTAAAAACATTAAAAAATTAGATCTATTCTTTCAAAGAGCTACATTGTCTGATACCTTATGCACAATTAAGAGGAGAGATCATGATGACACAAGATTATGGCACAAGGTCACTATGGACAAAGAAGCCTACACAACACAACTTTATTCCAGTAAGATTTTGGACTACCCAGGAATTCAGATAATAACCACAGACATACTCATCCACCCATAACAGTTAGAGAGGGAGAAGACATCACAAAAACTAACTTACAAAGTCTTGGCTACTATATAATCCAAAATACACTTCAAACACAATATAACACAATACATCAGCTACTACAAAGCACATGACACAGCTGCCCTATCTAGGTCCTGAGTCACACAGAACGCGCAAAATCAGCCCACTGCAGACAGGCAGGTCTGTGCATGCCCTACCGAGGTCCTGAGTCATGCGGAAGACACCGAGTCACCCCACTGCAGACAGGGAGCCACCTGATTCCACACTACAAAGACGCAGAGGACACCAGACCACGAGACCAAGGTACTGAGTCCCACTGTTCCCGGCCCAGAGGTAGGGGCTTCTGAGCCACCGTCCCACTGCTCCTCGTCCAGAGGAAGGGGCTTCCAGGTCACCATCCCTCCCGCTGCCCCCAGCCCAGAGGAAAGGGCTTTTGGGACACCTACTGCCCCACTGCTCCTGGCCCAGAGGAAGGGGCTTCCGGGCCACCATCCCCCCCACCACTCCCAGCCCAGAAGGAGGGGCTTCTGAGCCACCATCTCACTGCTCCTGGTCCAGAGGAAGGGGTTTCCCAGACACCATCCCTCTGGCTGCTCCCAGCCCACAGGAAAGGACTTTTGGCTCACCGTCCCTACCGCTGCTCCCGGCCCCTGGCCCACCTCACCCAGCTCAGAGGAGGTAATCTGTGCAGGTGCTAACAGCCCCCCACCCCAGTCGAAATGAGAAAACACAAATAAGTCTCAAAACCAGACTTCCAGATCACCTACAGCAACCCCAAAGGGAAATGAGATGGAACACTCTGATACTCAACCACCTGGACCCACTGAACTGGCAACAAAAGGGGATCTGGAAAAAATGAAATCAGAAATAATTTCTCAGATAACAGGAGAAATTGTGCCCCTAGTGCAAGACATGATTAATAAATCTAGAGAGGAGCTCAGGAACATAATGGAATCCCAACATAAGAAACAAATGGAATCCACAAAACAGATGCAAATAGATTTCCAGGAGAAGAAAAACTCCATTGAAAGTCTACACAGCAGAATGAGCCAGTGTGAGGACAGAATTTCAGATACAGAAGATAAGATTGCAATTAGTGACCAGGAAAAGAAAAATTGCTTCAAAATTATAAGGGAACATGAGAAATCAATCCAGCAGCTGCTAGATGATGCAAAATAGAATAACATACTACTGATCGGGCTCAATGAAGAAAGAGGAAAGAGTGCAGATGACATTAAAAAAACCTCTTCACAGAAGTAATGGCAGAAAACTTCCCAAGCAGGGGGAAAGAGCTTGGCATACAGATAAGTGAGGCATATAGGACTCCAAATAGCCTTGATCAAAAAAAAATCTACACACAGGCATATAATTGTTAAGATTTCAGAAACTCAACAGAAGAAAAAGGTTCTGCAAGCAGTTAGAGAAAAGAAACAAATCACATACAAAGGAAAGCCCATCAGAATCACAGCAGACTCCTCAACACAAACCATCAAGTCAAGAAGAGCTTAGAGTGACATATTCCAAGCCCTAAAAGAAAACAGCCTCCAACCCAGATGGAAAAACTATCTTTCAAAATGGATGGAGAAATAAGATACTTTCATGACAAAGAGCACCTTAGGAACTTTGTGAACACCAAATCAGCACTCCAAAGAATTTTACACAATATCCTAAGAACACACATTGAGGATCACAACCCCAGGAAGCAAAGCAGAATGAGCCCATCTGGCATGACAAGAAATTAAATGTAAAGGGGGAGAACCCAACAAAAAGAAAAAGTCATGGCAATGACAAGTCAATATGTTTCAGTTATAACCATCAATGTTAATGGTCTCAATTCACCAATCAAAAGAAATAGACTGGCAGAATGGGTCAAGAAGCAAAATCCAACAATATTCTGCATACAAGATACACACTTAATTCAAAAAGAAACTCATAGACTGCAAGTTAAAGGGTGGAAAACAATACTCCATGCAACAGGAACCCCCAAAAAAGCAGGAGTAGCTGTCCTCTTGGCAGATCAAGTAGATTTCAAACCAACACTGATTAAGAGAGTTGAAGAAGGACACTACATCCTTGTAAAGGGAAGAATCCAAGAGGAAGAGATGACAATCATAACTATCTATGCACCAAACACTAGTGCACCGAACTATATAAAACACATACTAACGGTCATGAAAAGTCATATATGCACTAATACATTTGTAGTGGGGGACCTCAACACCTCACTCTCACAAAGAGATTGATCAACTAGACTAAAAATGAGTAATGAAATATTAGAACTCAATGGAACTCTTGAACAAATGAACTTAACAGATGTTTACAGAGTCTTCCACCCCACAAAATCAGAATACACATTCTTCTTAGCTGCACATGGGTCATCCTAAAAAATAGACCACATACTCACAGGTAGAACATGTTTAAGTAAGTGCAAAGGAATTGAAGTTATCCCCTGTATATTATCAGACCATTGTGCGATGAAATTGGAGATCCATCGCAAAAGAAACTCCCGAAAATTTCATAAACATGTGGAAACTGAACAACACACTTCTGAATAACCAATGGGTCACAATGAAGTTAAAGAAGAAATCAGACAGTTCCTTCAATTAAATGACAATGACAATACAACATATCGGAATCTATGGGACACAATGAAAGCAGTCTTATGAGGGAAATTCTTAGCACTGAATATGCATATTAGGAAAACAGAATGAGCCCAATTAAACAACCTGATGCTGCACCCCAAGCTTCTAGAAAAAGAAGAACAGGACAACCACAGAACTCATACAAGGGAGGAAATGATAAAGATCAGAGGAGAAATCAATACAATGGAGACTAAGAGAACTATACAAAAAATCAATGAAGCCAAGACTTGGTTCTTTGAAAGAATCAACAAAATTGACAAACCCTTAGCCAACCTTGTCAGAAAAAGGAAAGAAAAGGCCCAAATCCATGCAATTAGGAATGAAAAGGGTGAAATTGCAACAGACCCAACAGAAATCCAGAGGATCATCAATACCTATTTCCAGAACCTATATGCCAATAAGATGGAAAACACAGAAAAATGGACAGATTCCTAGATACATATGAATTACCAAAGTCGAACGAAGAAGACCTAAAAATTCTGAACAACCCAATATCAACCAATGAAACTGAAAATATAATTAAATACTTATCAACTGAGAAAAGCCTGGGCCCTGATGGCTTCACTGCTGAATTCTACAAGACATTTAAAGAGGAACTACTGCCACTACTGTTTAAACACTTCAATGAAATTGAAAGGGAAGCAATACTCCCAAATTCATTCCTGGAAGCAAGCATCACCTTGATCCCCAAAGCAGAGAAAGACTCAACTGAAAAAGAGAACTATAGGCCAATCTCACTAGTGAACATAGATGCAAAAATCCTTCATAAGATAATGGCAAACAGAATGCAGAAGATCATCAAGAAGATCATACACCCTCATCAAGTGGGATTCATCCCAGGGATGCAGGGATGGTTCAATATATGCAAATCAATCAATGTAATACAGTATATCAATAGAGCCAAGGACAAAAACCATATGACTATCTCCATAGATGCAGAAAAAGCATTTGACAAAATCCAACATGCATTTATGATAAAAACCCTACAAAAAATTGGAATAGATGGTCTCTACCTCAAACTGATAGAAGCCATCTATGAAAAACCAACAGCCAATACCATACTTAATGGTTAAAAACTGAAATCCTTCACACTAAAATCAGGAACAAGACAAGGATGTCCACTATCACCACTCTTGTTCAATATAGTTCTGGAAACATTAGCCATGGCAATTAGACAAGAGAAAGAAATAAAAGGAATAAAGATAGAAAATGAAGAAGTCAAATTGTCACTATTTGCAGATGACATGATACTCTATATAGAAGGCCCCAAGAACTCCACCAAAAGTCTTCTAGACTTAATAACCAAATTCAGTCAAGTAGCTGGTTACAAGGTCAACACACAAAAATCAATAGCTTTCCTCTACACCAATGACAGACTCACTGAGAGAGAAATAGGGCAAATAATTCCTTTCACAATAGCATCCAAAAAACTGAAATACCTAGGAATCATCCTAACGAAAGAAATCAAAGACCTCTTCTCTGAAAACTATGGCACTCTGAAAAGAGAGATTGAAGATGATATCAGAAAATGGACAGACATCCCCTGCTCCTGGGTAGGAAGGATTAATATAGTGAAAATGGCCATACTTCCAAAACTGCTATATAGATTTAATGCAATTCCAATTGAGATCCCAGCAGCATACTTCATAGACCTTGAGAAAACAATCCAAAAATTCATTTGGAACAAGAAGAGACCCAGAATAGCAAAAGCAATTCTAGGTAACAGAGATGTGGCAGGGGTTTTCACAATACCCAACCTGTAACTATACTACAAAGCTACTGTGATAAAAACAGCATGTTACTAGCAAAGAAACAGACCTGAGGACTAGTGGAACAAATTAGAAGATGCAGAAACAACGCTAGACACACTCAGCCATCTCATCTTCGACAAAGGAGCCAAACACCCTGACTGGAGGAAAGATAGCCTCTTTAATAAATGGTGCTGGAAAAATTGGGCTTCAACTTGCCAAAGATTAAAACTAGACCTGTATCTCTCACCATGCACTAAACTAAAATCTAAATGGATTAAAGATCTAAATAGTAAAATAGAAACTCTGAACCAGTTGGAACAGAGGTTAGGTAGAACCCTTGAAAACATCGGTGTAGGAAAAGATTTTATGAACAAAAGCTCAGTTGCCTGTGAACTAGCACAAACAATCAACAAATGGGATCTCTATTTATTAAAAAGCTTCTGCAGAGCAAGAGAAACCACCAGCAGTGTGAAGAGACAACCCACAATGTGGGAAAAAATCTTCACCTCCTCTTCCTCAGACAAAGGTCTACTATCTCGAATCTATAAAGAACTTAAAAAGATCAGACCTCCCAAATTAAAAGACCCAATCCAAAAATGGGCATTTGAAATGAACAAACATTTCTCACACAAAGAAGTAGAAATAGCAAATAAATACATGAAAAAATGTTCAACATCACTGGTCATTCGAGAGATGCAAATGAAAACAATGCTGAGATTCCACTTCGCTCCAGAAAGAATGACTGTTATCATGAAATCAACCAATAACAAATGCTGGCAGGGCTGTGGGGAAAGAGGAACCCTGCTCCACTGCTGGTGGGACTGTAGACTGGTGCAAGCACTGTGGAAATCAGTATGGGGATACCCCAAAGAACTAGGACTGGAAGTCCCATTTGACCCCACTATTCCACTACTGGGGATCTTCCCCAAAGAATTAAAAGAATCATACCACAGTCATATATGTGCACCTAACTTCATAGCAGCACAGTTTGTAATAGATAAAACTTGGAAGCAGCCCAAATACCCATCAACTGGAGACTGAATAAAGAAAATGTGGTTTTGGTTTTTTAAATAAAATGGAGTACTACTCAGCCATCAAAAATGAGAAATTAGAGACATTTATAGCTAAGTGTATCCACATTGAGGCAATACTCTTAAGTGAAATAAATAGGACACACATGTGTAAATACTGAATAGTTTCTCTGGTGTGAGAAGCTGAAAGTGTAAATAAGGACTAAATGTATAATAGGTAATGTGAAATAGGAAGAAAAGGGGCAAAGGGGAAGGAAGTGGGAGGGCTAGGGGAAATGATAGAAGGGAATGGGATTAATATGAGAAAATGGAAAAATAGGAACAAAATCTTTGTAAATAGGGATGACTGGAGGGATTGAAGGGAGGGCTGGGCAAGGGTGAAAAATAAGAACCAAGAGGGACTATGTAAAGGTGCAAATTTCCAATGATGAATGTCATTATATTGTATACCTAAAATGTACCAATTATGAGAGGAATAATCGATAATGTAAAATAGGAAGAAAAGGTCCAAAGGGGTAGGGGTAGTGGAAGGGGCAGGGGAAAGGAAAGAAGGGAAAGGAAAAAATGCTGAGAAATGGAAAAAATGGAAATAAAGTCTTTGTAAATAGGGAAGGGTGGTGGGTGTGAAGGGAGGGCTAGGAATGGGGAAAAAATAAGAACCAAGATGCATTATATAAAGGTACAATTCCCAATGAGAAATGTAATTGTGGTGTATACCTACAATGTACCAATAAAAGAATTTAATACAAAAAAAAGCACATGACACAACATAAAACATTGGCATAAAAAGTGCATACTTTGATACAGTTTTTGATTGAGAAACAATAACACAGATAGACCCATCCAGGCCTTCTAGATGTTCAGCATCAGAAAATTGCTCTTGACACATAACTCAGCTTTCAGAGGAGTATCACTGATAGTTATGCCATCATAGCAATACCACAAGTGTGTATATGATCATAAATATAAAATTTCTGCTAGGAATGACACACACATAGATAGATAGATAGATAGACAGATAATTATATAAATAAGAAATGGTAAATCAAAGGTCATCATCAGCCTATTATATATTTGTTGATATAAGCTCAACAAAAGATTTTTACCCCATAAATATAGTAACTATACCCATATATATTTGAAATATAGAAAACTTTGTATAACATGCCATAAGTCAAACACTGAGGAGCATATTCAGTCTAACTCACCATCATATGCTCAGATTACTACACGTCTAAAATAGGTAATATTGATAAATTTTATCAATGTTATAATGAATAGAACATCTTATGTGGCCTCATTTACTTAGGAAACGCCATAAAGGGATCTGTGTGAATCACAGCATGGTAGAATCCAAGAAATCCAGTGGGTCAATGTGAGATACATGGACACTATTATTAAAACAAACCAGGAGGAATCCAAAATAGTATCTGATGATTTCTATAAGTGCTATGGGAAAATGTAAAAATTTAATTAAACTCGTTAAATTTGCAGGCAGGATATAAATTTCACTGACCAAAGATATTAAAGTCATACATAAAAAGTGCACAATTTTTTAATTAATTGGCAAATCCTTCAAGGGCAGTACACAATGGCCATGATGATGATCAAATTGGAACCCTCTGACTTATGATCAAGACTGCTTGGTGTAGCATAACGAAAACAATGTAGTCCCATCTAGAAGAAACACTGCTATATTGTTAACAATTTTGTGTAGACTCTACCTGGTTAAAACCTAAGCCATCAACCTCTGTAATCCATCAAGTGAAAATAATTTGTGGTTCCTTTTGCTCAGGAGCCAATGGGCTCCTATACTTAGGAGTCGGGGGATAGACTGTAAAGAGAAGGCCATCTCTTGCTGTGAATTAGCCCATGTTGCATAGAATAGTAGCTTTCAGGCTACTATTCTCTTTTACAAAACAGAAGCTTGTTCCATTCTGAGTGCAAATGCTAAACAGAAAACATGATAACTCACTTGTACAAATAAATAACCACCAAACCTTAGACATACCAAACTTATCAACAAAAGCAATTCCTAGCTGCATGGCACAATCATATAATATAAACTAATAAATTAAATTAATCTTGCTAATAAAAAACTGCTACTTGAAAACTTATCACATTAAATCTGTGCCACGTGGACATATGACATATATAAGCTATACCCCCCCCAAAAAAATAGGCCCATGAGCTTATCAGACACACCAGATCAACAAATGGTACAACTTCCTTGCCTGGATCACATATGAGGTGTGATTGAAATATACAGTGAATGTTTAAATTTTAATAATTTATAATAGTAAAAGATACATTGCTATTATTTTATCACTCACCATATTTTTATCATACCTTGTAAAAGGAAGGACACCCAACACTGGGGTGTGGGATACCACACTTATCATACCACCTGATAAATACATCACAAAATTGACAGGCTACAAATTCTGGTTCTCTGTCCCTTGGATTCAGCTCAGCTTGATCTCCCTGTTCGATCCAGCCCACTGAAACTGCCTGCCATCAGAAGGCTTTGAACAAATTCTTCCCTCTCAACAAGTCTCAAGTCTTAGAGAAACTCCACTTGGTCTGTAATCATATCTAGCCACCTCTGTGACTTTTCACATTTCTGTAGACTGTCTCTAGCTTTTCAGTTCTTTCTCTTTAAATCCTGCAGCCACCATTAAGCCTTTCTTAGACTTATATATAATTGTGTGGTGTGTGATTCAAGTGTTTTAGATAATAGTTATTAAAATTGGAATAAAATGTGAGTGTCTCGCTTATTTGGTTAGAGAGCCTTAATTAGTTGGTCTAATAAGACTGAATAAATTGATATAACTTGTGAATTTATTTACATAGCTCATAAATTCAGAAATTACAAAAAGACACAAATGTGTCCAGTCTGTTACAGCCATAGCTCACTCATGACATATTTGGCTTCTTTTTAGTGTCACTGATTTTCAGAAACCACATGTTCCTTGGCCCCAAATTTAGAAGCTCTTCCTGTCTTTCAAAATTGCACATTTTCCCATTTTTTATTTCTGCTTTTTGCTCCTGATTCTTACTATAAATATGGCTAAAATCAGTTAGCAGTACTTATTACCCAGCATGAATATTAAACTGCCTTCAAATTTAAGGTGGTATACTAAGTAATCTGGCAGAGGAAATCTGAAGACAGTCCAATGATTAGACAATCACAGCAATGGCCCCATTCTTGTTATCAATTTCCTGTATTAGTCTCCTTTCCCATCACTGAGACATAAATACCTGACAACCATAACTTAAAGAAAAAGAGGTTTACTTTTATTCAGTTTCAGAGAGTTAAATCCACAGTCAGCTGGCTATAAAAGAGACATCATGCCAAAATGGCATGTCAAAGAAAATCCATTCAACCCATGGCAGCAAGAAAGGAGAGAAGGAAGGGAGGGGCCAGGAGCAAGAATATATCCTTCTGTGTCACACCCCAGTGACCCACCTCTTCCAACCAGGTTCTACCTCCTAACAGCACATTTAGCTACAAATGTGGGTTAACCCACTGATGAGTATGGTGTCCCCCACAATCACTTTCCAAAAGCCCAGCTCTAAACACATCAGGAAAAAAAAAACTTTTGGGTTTTTTGTTTTGTTTTCAAATACTGGCAATTAAACCCAGGGACTTCACATTGAAATACATTTCCAACCCTTTTCTTAGGTTTGTTTGGGGTTTTTTTCCTATTTTGATGCAGGATCTCACTGAGATCCTAATTTGGTCAAGCTGGGCTGGGACTCACAATCCTCCTGCTTCAGCCCCCAAGAGGGCTAGGATGATAGACACATGCCCCTATGCCAGACTAAAACTAATTTTTAGTGACAATTATCACACATTTTTCAATTTGTATGTTTGCTCCTTCATGTTGGTCATCTTAGCCACACATATAACTTCTAAAGTTAGTGTGTTGGTCAAATTCATATCTCTTCTTCTCATGTATATATTTCCTGGATATGAGATTGTGAATTTCACCTGTTTGCTATACATATATGTATATGCATAGTCTTCCTAGAGCATAGCTGTCCATTTTCTGATACAGAGTTGTCTTTTATGTCTGTACATTTCTGAGTTTATGGTTGCTAACTATTTTTAACTGTTCTTGATGGGGAGGACAACACTGAAAATATGTGCCACTCCCTAGGACAAGACTAAACAAAAGAAGATAGCCTCAAATTCATTCCCAGTTCTCAGAAAATACTTTGAATTTTTTTACTTATCATAGGACTGTCATGTCATCTTTGGAAATGATATGCAACACATTAATATTAACTTACATGTATTTTCCATGTTGGAACCATGTATACCATTTGTTTTAAAAATACGTATGTATGCACACATACATGCTTACATGCATACACATACCTCATTTTCCTTCAATATTTATTATCATCTCATTGACATAATTGAGAAGCCCAATCTTATAATGTGGAAGAAGTAAAGAGCAAATAAATAAAAGTTCAGATCAAATAATTAGTACATGGGTATGTTTTTCTCTCTTAAAATTGTTGTTCTACAATCTTGAATTTTGCAGGCATAGTAGTTATCAGACAAGGGAGTGGTGTGTCTTCCTCTTTGGTTTAGATAGCAGTTTTCAATAATTTCTTGAAATCCACAGGGGATTTTTTGGAGAGAAGCTATGAGACAGCTAATCAGAAAAAAGATACACTAATATTTAGTTATGTCACAGTGTAGCAGAGACTCCCGGGAGATATGGCAGAAGCTCTATTGGTTGATTTATTTTAACAAGGTTGAATAAAGGAATGAGAACAAGTATCAGATGAAATCTCACAATGAAAATTCTTGAAATAAGCTCAAGCATGTATCATAATTTCTGTGGTTTTTTTTTTAAATATTCACTTATTTACTTTCTCTTCCTCTTATATTCTTTACTTTTATATTTCATATCCACCAGCAACTAAGATATATTTCATTTTTATGATAAGATCTGAGGCATGGACCTTGAGAACAGAGACATTTGGAAAATGTAAGTTGAAAAGATTCAAGTTAAGTTCCTCAGTTACCCTATTTCCTTTTTCAGAATGACTAGATGGCATGTATATATGAGGCCTCTCGCTCTGTAACATTATGAGCAGGGAAGTTGCCATAGCAACCTCAGTCCCCGATAACCTCCATGAGAAATGAATTCCCAACAGTTATGAATATGTTGGCAGTTTACACAGCACTTTCAAGCCATAAATGCACTCAGTATTTACTACAATACTATTATCTGTTAATATTATCTTTATTTTCAGAAATTCACTCATTTATTACAATCATGTAATTAATTAAGGCCATTAATATATCCTTATTTTCAGATGACAGTACTTCAATTTGAAGAAGTTAAAAGACATGTTAAAGGCAATGTTAGCAGGTCAGTAGCAGATTCAGAACCTAAAGTCATGTCTTCTGATCCTAAGTATTCATCCAAAGTGAGCCTAGCCTAATGACTAAAATTAAGGCTATCTCTATATTCATGCTAAATTTTTACAGTGTGGGACTTGTGCAATTATTTGGGTAAACATTCTTTCAATGATTTAAGGCAAACAAGTCTAGAACTAGTGGGCTTGAGGCATAAATCCTCCACTGATAACTTCGATCCTAGCAATTAGCCATAGTCACCTATTAATATACAAGACTTTGAGATCTGGTGATCTAAGCCATAAATACCTTGTCAAGTACTCAAGCCCAGTTTCTGAATTGGGATTTTTTGAAAAGAAAACTCCTTCAAGACAAAGGCACTTAAAAACTAAAACATTATGAGATGAACATGTGAGAGTAGATAAAAGTTCCACATATGAATCAAGAATCATCATAGATGATATCAATCTATCAGACAATACATATAAATCAGGAGTTTTCAACTAGGGGTCAATTTGTCTTCCCAGGGGCTATTTGAGAATTTCTGAAAGCATTTGGTTGTGACCACTGAGGGAATGTCACCAGCATCAGGTGGCTAGAGGCCAGGGATGTCATGAAATGTACTGCAATACACAGGATCACACATACAATAATGAATTGTTTGGCACAAAATGTCTGTAATGAAACTTCCATGAAATCCTGCTTTAACCGATGCAATAATTTTATTTTTATGCATTTACTTACCTTATAAAAGTGACTTTTGCAACTGATTTGCCTAACAAATTTTATTAAAACTTTTTTTGCATTTTGCTAAATATTATCATCTAGTAAATATTACCAGGCAATCATAAAAAAACTAAAAGCTACAAATAAGCAGAAAAAATGAATATCAAACTTTAAATTCCGTAACACAGTGATAAATAATAGACATCATCTCACACAAATATTTACATCTTGCCCTAAAACTTTGGACAAAAGTGCAATTATATTATGCTTTAATGTAATTTTCCAAAATATTGTTAATAATCCACTAGGTCAATAAGTCAAGATTATACTCATTATTTTTAATGGTTGACTGGTATTTAATTAATGGATGCAACTAGTATTCAATGAATGCAACAAGTAATCTCTTCTTATCAGATATTTACATTAATTCCATTATTCCCTTTCTATTATGAACTGTGTTGTCATGAATATCCTCGTGAATAACTTCTGGTGAAAATGTCTGATATTTTTGGTGTATCAGGTTAAAAGAGATTTACAATTTTATGTGACACTTCCTAAATTTTATTTCATAGAAGGCACACTAATAATTCATAAGAAATATCCACATTTAATACATTTAGTGGGCTAAGGATATGTTGAAAATCAGTTCCTTAGTTTCTGTGAGAGAAAATATCATGATTGTTGAGTGTCTACATAGAAGAACGATCTCAATCTGTGATGCCTGGGAAAATCATAATCCTCAATTTACGGAGCTAATTAAAAAGTTGCTAAATTGCTCTAAACCCCATTTGTAGTATTTCATGTTAATAAAGTAAAAAAGATTAACTCCCATAAGTATGGATAGTTAAGTCCTTTTATAACAAGGGAGACATGAGTGTGATTAGGAATTCAATAGAAGCACATATTAAGTAGATGAATGCAATCCTCTCAAAAAACATTGAAAATATTGAGAATTATACTAATTTTCACAATGACCATAGGATAAGGTTCTGAAATATATATTTCTAAATTTTAAAAGTAAAGTGTGTCCCTATTATAATGCTGGAATATTTGAAAACGCCCAGACCACTGACGTCTGGTTTACACATTAAAAAAACAATCAAGAAAAGAAAAAGAATCCGAGGAAAATGTCAAGGCTTGTGCATTACTTTTTGTTTTCCAAAGCTAGAGGTAAAATGCCACTATGGCAGCCAGCAAAAATATTTTGCAGTTTTTCTCCCTTGATGCCTTTTTTGTTAAATATTAGAAATACACTTTTGAAATGCAATTTAATGCATTTGCTTAAAATTACCACAAAGATGAGTTTTCAGCTAATTAACCTATTCTTCAAAAAAAAAGCAGCAGGGAAACGCTTGTTAATGTTTAAGACATAAGAGACACAAAAATGCAGGCAATATTTTATCATGACACCCAGGAGACCCATGTGTGACACAATATAGAGTCTATGTGTATCTCACTCTCCACAGGAACTAATTTTGAAGCACCAGAATGCTGTGAATTGGCTGTAAAACAATGTTGAAGAAACTCAACATAGAACAGAAGGCACACTTTCCTTAGGAAGAATGCTGATAAAATTTTAATGAACTAACATGTTGTCATGGGGATTTGTTGCTATTCATTAATTCATTGTGCTGTTCCTCTATAGTTTTGCTGAAGTTGAGTGACAAATTGTCAAGTAGCTGCTCTGGTGGTTTAGGCTGCTTCATTGATACCCTAAATTTAGGGGGTAAATTCTTTTGGAGACTCACCCCATTGCAAGTGGGGTAACACATTTTTTTCAACACCATGTGCGTTCAATTGTATTTCAAATAAAATGCCATCTCTAGGGCAGGCCTTTGACTCTGCAAAAAGTAGAAATAGTCACAGAATGATTGACAGCTCTGGTCACAGATGGGGACTACCACAGAGCCAGGGCTGGGGAAGGCTCTACCATACAAAATAGTCAACTGGCCGCCTACAAATTAGGATAAAATTCTCAGTGGAGTAGGCTAATTCAATCATAAAATCATAGAACAGCAGAGCTTGGAGGGACCTCAAAATGAGCCTAACTGTTTCATTTTCCAAATAAGAAAACAGAAGAGGTCCAGAAGGATAAAAAGCCATAAAGGATGGAAGTGGCAGAGCAAGAATCAGAAATTAAGTATTTTAGCTTAAGCTAATGTTCATATCATAGCATCTCCCTCTATTTATTCTCTTGTTCCTTTTACTTCCAATAGGTTTTGTATTTTTCCTTGAAATAAACCTTAATGGCAGAATAATGTGAAGCCATATCCTTGTGATATAGAAGCATAGCCAACAGTGGACTATCACAAGCTCTCACATTGTTTTTTTTTAAAAGGGCACAATTTCTATGCTATAAATTTCTATGCTATACACTAATTGATAGTTTGTATTAATTTCCAAAGTCTTTGAGTGGAATTATGCTCTAGGAAAATTGGGTAAACTTGGCCAACACTTTCTATGCCTCCACACACTGCTACACACCCAGACTGTGACAAGAAGATGAGGATCTTTTGACAACAGCCCCAGTCAGAGCAAGGATTCTGATATGAGGGATGTGTCTTTATCCTAGTTACCATCAAACAATCATGATCAGACTCGAGTCCTGCTTTCTTCTTGGTGGAAGAGCTGAAGTGGAGAGCACAGGCTGACCTGTTCTGTCCTGACTGTGGCACTGAGAAGCAGCCAAAAGTGAAAAACATTTATGATCTGGCACAAAACACTCACATCAGATTTTCAGAGACAGCCAAAAATCAGTGGATGACGAAGTTTGGTTGTCTGGTTTGTTATTAAAATCTTAGTTTTCTCCCACTAGGACATGTGTGAGGATACTATTTTTTTGGTTTAAGTTGTCTTTTGTTTGGTTTTTGATTTGGGGCTTTCTTGGGTGGGGCTGGCAGTAGTGGGGAGGAGGAGGAGGATTGAATCCAGGGCCTTTATACTGAGCTACATCCTCAGCCCTTTTCAGGGGAAGAGAAGAGGGACAGGGACTCACTAAGTCCCTAAGCTGCCCAGGCTGGGCTGGAACCTGTGATCATCCTTCCTCCACTTCCCAGAGTGCTGAGATTACAGGGATGCACCACTGTGCCTGCTAAAATACTAGTTTTATATACAGTTATTGACTTTCTACTTTTGCAGAAACAGAGAAGACTCAAATTCAGGATATGTAAATATACTAAATGCCCAAAGTGCTAAACAGAAAAGAACGAACACCACCAGTAAACTCGTTACTTCATTTTACTGTATATTCTAAATCCTTGCTACTCAAAACTATAACCATTGGATCATCACCTTGAGTTTGACAGAAATGCATAATCTCATGTCCCACCATAGACTGATTTACTGCAAATCAGTAAATCTTAGCAAATCTGCCTTTTATTAAAACCCCAGGATGATATATACATATATTAAAGTTTGAGAAGCTCTGGGCTATATCATATAGAACTCTAATACTTATAGCTGATAATAAGCACAATACAACCCAAATATGAACACTTACTAGTACTTTACCGTTTTTTTGTTTTTTGTGGTTTTTTTTGGTACCAGGGAACGAACTCGGGTTCTTGCGCTTGCGCAGCAGGTGGTGAAACCACTGAGCTAAATCCCCGGCCCCTACTTTACCTTTTTATAGTTTCCTGTAGACAAAAATAATCATCACTCTATTTTGCTTTTTTTAAAAAAAAAAGTTTCTATTGATACATATAAAAGCTTGTTTAATTATGTGGATAGTGAAAATAATTTCTATTCCTGACTTCTCATAGGAAAGGCAAAATGTGTAGAATCAATACATTTTTATTTACTACTTACCATATCCAAGTAGTAAGAATAATAACACTCACTGAGGTTCTAGGTGTGCCAAGGACAATACTATTATAGATCATGCATATTATCTAATTGAATACTCTCCACAACCTAAAGGTGTAGACAGTAATACACTGCATGGAAAAAGAAATTAAAACACAAAGGTTACATAGCCTAAGAACATAAAATGAGGACAAAATAAAAGTGAAATATGAACCCACGAAAGAGATACAGCACCCACAATCATTTCTGATGGAGCTACTGACACTGGTCAGAAATGCCTAGATCAAAACACAAGTATTTCCTATTTCAGGATAAGGTTTCAGACAGGATATGCTTCTATTTTTAGTTAACTCATTAACTAATAATTATATGCCTGTTGTACCTATAACATGTAACAGTGTTTTTAAAATGTCAACTGACAATACATTAAGAAAATAAAGCAATTTGTAATGCTAATCATTCACTTTAAATAAGATTTATCATCCTCTCAGTGATCAAAACAATTCCTATCCTTTGATTTAGTAATTTTACTTGAAAGAATAGTCCTTAAATTAAAATAAACTAAGTCTAAAATATCAGAGAGTTATTCCTCACAGAGTCATTTTATGCCTTTTCACATTTAAATAATATGAAATCCTACAATAGGGAATCACTTAAGTGTACTATAACATATATTAAAATATTATAATAATATTAAAATTATATTTAAAAGAAATTTGTTATGATATAAAAATATGTTCACTTGGTAAAAAAACTCAGAAGAATATATACAATAAATACATAAAGAGGACAGAGAGAAGGAATGTGAAAATATATATATATATATATATATATGTATATATATGTATGTCAGAAGAAAATACATTACACTAAAAGTACCTGGCCATGAATGTCTAGGTTGCTATTTGTAATGTCTCTTTTTTATATTTTGAGATATTGTCTAAATAAATATGTGTTACTTTACAAATAACATAATTTCTCAAACCAGAGTAAGGTATGTTCTACATCCATTAAATTGCACAAAGCAGTCTATTTACTGAAATGTCACAAAATACATTTAAATTTCAAACTCATGCACTTTACTGAGCAGGAACTTTGACTCATGCAACATTTTCTGAATACCCAAAGGTGCTAGGCTCACCTTGTTAATTTTAGACTACCATTTAGGTTAAGTGGAAGATATATTTGAAACAGTACACACTTGAAACAGTGTGATCCAGAACAAAATGAAAGTCTATGTAGATATCAACTGATACTGCTGGAGCTTTCCACTGACGCCTGTTCAACCACAGTTTCAGATTTAACATCTCTTCATCACATATTCTCATTCTCAGGTGGATACTACTGTCATTTTAAGGTCGCTGTATTTCTTCCTTTAAAATCTATTATCACAAAATGTTAAAAAGCAAGTTTCCTTTGAAATTCTTGATTTCAAAAGCATTTTTACCATCCTTAAGCACAGCATTCCACTCCTAGTAAATTTAAAACCTATTTCCATAAGTATATACATAGTTCTCTGGTGCACTTTTTGCTTGTTTGTTTGATTTTGTTTTCCTAAAGATTCCACAGTAAACATGAGTAAGGTGAATAAAAAATTACTAACAAATTAAGTTCTGATCTAGCGATTTTCAGCATCCACACATGCTCCAGAATCTAATGTTAGCAAAACTTACACAGGCAATCAAATATTTGTATTTTAAATTTAGACACAAAGGAATGTCCAAATCCATGGATGCCATCATCACATGATTCCCAGTAATTAATTTGTTAGGAGCCTCCATAAGTAAAATAAATGCTGAATGATACACAGACTTTTGTTGTTGAAAGCGTCCCCCTCTCACTCCTGACTCTCTGGATCCTGACATTATTTCTTGGTTATTGGTTGACAGTTCAGTGCCTTGAGTGTTGCTCTTGCTGTAGGGTTAGCAGGATAATTGACAAACCACAGGGATCAGATCCCTGGATTAGGATGGCCAGACTGTCAAAACAACCATGACAAACTCTCACATCAACTTCGACTGCAGTCAAGCCTGTGAGGAAAAAATTCACCTTGGCAGGGCCAGATGGGAAAACTTAGTTTAAAATTTTTCCCACTGTAAAGTATACTTCTGCATGGAACAGATATAATATAATTTAAAAATTTAATTCACAAAGAAATATTTCACCATGGTCACAATTAGAACATTTATTATAAAAAAGAAAAACCCAGAGTCTTATTTTACTTCTCTAATGTGTCTTCTGAATTTCATAAAATGTCTTTAAATTTTCTTAGAATATTGACATGTATTTGGGAAAATTATACCTGTATAGATGACTATGTTTATAAATACTCTATATGTACATGTTGTGTATGCACACAAGGGAAAAGAGTTAATCCAGTTTTCTACTCTATGTATAATTTTGTTTAAAATGTCTTGCAAATTTTAAATCAAATTGACGCATATATGTAAATTCATATTAATAAGCAGCATGTCACAAGTTGTGATTACCTGTTAGGAGGTTATATCCATTACCATTTTAAGGAAAAACAGTTTATAAATGTTTCCAAAACTCTAAATTTGCCACTTTAAACATTATCTCTAGACTTTCAGATTCCTATCATAGATCTTTGAAATGACAGCTCAAGTGACATCTATTTATAATGCAGGCATATTCTCTGTGTGAAAACATAGATTGAAACCGTTAAAGGGAAATTAAAATGCAAATACAAAAAAGGGTTATTTACTTAGTTCTGTGCCAGCTAACACATGGGAGATGGACACCTAGGATTAGAAGGATCCAATTATTTTTAAAATATAAAACTTAAAGAACTTATTCATGCACCACTTGGGTCTTGGAATATGATCAAAATAGTTTTGGAATAGTTAATCAGTATTTTTCCATCAGAGTCAAATTTTTCAAAACATTAAAAAGAAAGAGCAAGAAACATGAGTGTATATTATTTACTGACAGACACTTCAGCTGAACAAATACAGAAATGTTCAAAAACAAGGGGTGGAATAAGATGGCACTAAACTATCAATTTTTATCTTACAAAAGAGACATTTTTGAAAGTTTCATTAACATTTGTAAATAAGGGAAAACATCATAAAACTTTGGTAGCATCAACAAATTCAGTCTTAGTTTTCCAGTACTGTGTGTGAAAATATCACTCTGGAACAAACTGCAAATATCCTCATTTTTAATGTACATTTTGCTTATTTTTAAGAAAGAACTTAGGTCTAAAGTTAGAAAAAAATAAAACAAGTAGGGCATCCCAAAGAACATAGGAAATTTTCAGAAACTCAAAATTATGTGATGATAAATGCATGAGTGTGTGTGTGTGAGACTGTGTAATCAGGAAAATTACTTCATATTGTAAGCCCATACATAGTCTCTTATACAGATGTGACAATTTACGGTGGATTGTCTTACAATTTTTCATCTGTATAATGGGGCAAAAACAGTGTGAACTTAGTAAAAATAATATTTTGAATTTTAATCTTTTCCTGGACCAGTGACATGTGGTATGACACTGCTGCGATGCTGGATGTTGACCACCAGTTACAGCTCTCAGGTAGCTTCAGTGTCACAAGTGTAAACAACACACACACCACAGTATACTGCGATACCAGTGGTTTTCAGATACAGATATTCAATGTGTTACATGAGATATTCAATACTTTATTATATTTGTACTTTATTATTATTGTATACTTTATTATTATTTGTACTAGAAGATTTTGCCCAAATGTAGGTTACTGTATGTATTCTGAGCATGTTTACGGTAGGCTAGGTTGAGCTATGTATGATATTTGGTAGTTAGATGTATTAAATGCACGTTTAACTTGCAATATTTTCAACATATAATGAATTTCTCAGGACATTACTCCATCATAAGTTGAGGTGCATCTGTACTTCAAGAACTTCTTGTTCAGAATTAGTTAAAAGGAAAAATACTAAATATGAATTAGTTTAGTCTTAATGATGTGAATTAAGCAAGGCAGGTATTTATGCTATTGCCTTGAGGTAGGGAAATTGAGAAATTAAGTGACATCTTTATATATGACAGAGCCAGGATTTGAACTCGGTTTGAGTAACTTACTTCTCTCTTTTTCTTGGAAAATGATTTGGGAGCCTTCCCTGACATGTGAAAAGGGAAGTAAAGTTATTTCATTCTGCCAATTTTCTACGTGTATTCATGATTTTTCTTCCATATATATGCCATATCTGTAACAATAATTCAGTGTAAATTTGCAGAAGCCACATGTTCTACCCAGAATAGAGGCATGAATCAGAATATTTGGTGGCAATAATAATAAATTTGCAAAATATTCCAACCATTACTTATGGCTATGATCTCTATGATATAGATAGGAAAACAGTATATAATTTCTTTCTACATATTGCTGCCTCCACATTTTAGAGATAAGTGATAATAACTTCAAATTTGCTTAATATAATCAAAGGTCACAAAATTAGAATGGAAAAAACCATGAGGAACCTTCTTTCTAGTAAGTCAACATTTTTATTTATCAAATTCACGTTGTTCACTGTTAGCATATTATCAATACCATATTACTGCCTAAGGTCGAGACCAAAATGTTTAAGATGTTAGTCTAACAGAGATCCTAAATTTTGATTAAAGTATAATTCACTCTATGGCATAGCTGCATTTTAACTGTTCAAGCACAATAAAAGTGTCATTCAGCTTGTCGCATTCTTCAGTACTGACTTGTGATTAGAGTTCATATCTGTTTCCTCACAGCAAGTGCCTAACACACAGCAGATGTTCTAAAAGGACTACTTTCCATTGTTTACTTTTCTGGGTTACATAGCTGACAAATGTCTTACTCTATGAAATTCTCCTTTTTTCCAATTAATACTATTGATACATTTTAGGTATACATAATGACCACATTTGTCTTTGGGAATTTGTACCTGTACATGATATATCTTGGTTCTTTTTTTCCCATGTCCTATCCCTCCTTTCCACTGCTCCATCCCTATTTACAAAAAACTTTGTTTTTATTTTTTTCCTTCTTTTCTCATATTCTTTCCTTTCCCTTCTCCCCCCCCCTCCACTTCACCTTCCCTTTTGGAACTTTCCTTCCCATTTCACATTATCTATTATACATTTTGATCCGCATTTACACTTTCAGTTTCTCACACCAGAGAAAATATTCGGTATTTACACATGTGTGTCCTATTTATTTCACTTAACAGTATCGCCTCAATGTGCATCCATTTAGCTATAAATGTGTCTAATTTCTCATTCTTTATGGGTGGGTAGTACTCCATTTTATAAAAGAAAACACACACACACACATCTTCTTTATCCAGTCTCCAGCTGATAGCCATTTTGGGCTTTTTCCAAGATTTAGCTATTACAAATTGTGCCACAATAAACATGGGTGTGCATATATTGCTGTGGTATGATGCTTTTAATTCTTTTGGGAAGATATTTAGCAGGGGAATAGCTGGGTCAAATGGAACCTCTAATCCTAATTTTTCAAAGAATCTCTATAATGATTTCCACAGCAGTTGCACCAGTCTACAGGCCCACCAACAGTGAAGAAGGGTTCCTTTTCCCCCATAACCCTGCCAGCATTTAATATTTGTTGATTTCTTGATAATAGCCATTCTTTCTTGAATGAGGTAGAAAACAGAAAATAAATACATGAAAAAAATGTTCAACTTTACTGGTCATTCAAGGGATGTATATGAAAATTTTCTTAATAAGTAGAGTTTTTGAAATTAAAAAAATCACAAGCTACCAAAGAATGTATCAAATTGTAATCAAATTATATGAAGGTATAAAATTCATGATGAAAGTATTGTTTTATTCTCTGGGCAGCAAATAACAATTACATCAGAAGGTGATTTTACCATTTGTGGATAGTCAGTGGAATTGTTTTTACTCCAATAAAAATGGCCTTTGCAAAAAGACAAGTGAGAGGAAATTGACAAAATTGATTTTTCCAATTAACATATCATAGATATGGCACTAAAGAACGAAAAAAAGTCCTGAATGGCCTAGAAAACAAAAAGGAAACATTTTCCCTTTGTTGCTTAAAAACAAAACATTTTTACCTACTCACATGGCCCTGATCTCAGCTGTGTCAAATAAAGGAGAGAATGACATGTAGTTACAGACATGTAGTTCCAGAAAAATGACCCTAAAGCACAAAACTCACACCTTTTAAGGTTGTAGTAGCTTAGGGCTCTAATCTCATTACTCTAGAAGGCTGAGGCACGAGGACCACAAGTTCAAACCCTGTCTGGGCAATTTAAGCAACTTAAGGCAACCTTGTCTCAAAATAACAAAACAGAAATGGGTTGGGGAAGTAGGTTTGTGCAAAGGCCCTGGGTTCAATCTCCAGGACCAAAAAAAAAAAAAAAATTCAGATAATGAATAACTTCCGCCCAATCACTACTTGTAACAACTGTTACTGAGCTGATAGGATCTAGGTGTCTTTTTTTCCCCTCGGGGCATTCCAGAGAAGTGAAGAAATATACCACATCATGGTAGAAGATACAGGCCCTTAAGGGTTGTGAAAATTTCCCACATTATCTCCTCTTTTCTTCTTTATCCCTATCTCTGTTCTATTTCCTCCAATGAAGTATTATGGAAATGGAAAAAAGAGGGAATTGGAACACTGCAGAAGCACTTAGAATCATTGGCTTTATTAGTTTCAGTCAGATTATATACCATTATATATGTATAGTGGAATTATATATCACATATATGTATATGTAAATACACACAGGTATGTACACATGAATAAACATACGTAAGTATTTTACTTTGAAAAAATATTTCACTTACATGTTACTATTACCATTGTAGATTCATGTTTCCGTAGATGTGGAACAAATATAATACTACCAAAGCAGGTAAAAAAAAAGCATATTAGAATTTTTTCAGGTTGATTTTTTTTGTTTGTATTTGCAGAAAAATCCTGGGGAAAAAATTCCAATAAGCTTTAACTTTTATAGCCCGGAAACCAATAGAGTCAGAAAGTTAGCTTGAAAATGACTGAGGGGGCAAACAGTTGTTTAATGAGGACAAATGGAATAAAATTAAAATGCAGCCTAATCAAGTATCTTCTAAATGTAATGTTAGCTCAGTCATGTGGCTCAAATAATATTTTTGCTCAAAGGTATATGAATGTAGTCTTAGTAAAATTAAAATATAAAATGAAACCAAGGAAGAAAACCAACAGAAAATCCTGTGCACTGCAATACAGAAATGAAGAGAAGCTTGAAAAACATAAGTAATATTTTTATAAGATTTTTACTGTGATATCTCTCCCGATCCCAATACAATTTTGTTTTACAAACTCATGATGCTGAAAATCCAGAAAGGGTCCAGGTAGATGCCACAGGTGGGAGAAACTCTCATTTGTGAAGAAATGTTCAATACTGAATTTTTTAAATGCTATATTAGCTTTAAGGCTGATTGCATTCTACAGACCAAGCCTTTACAATTACTATTTGACTTTAATTAGTTGGGATATGCACAAGCTGGGTCCCTCCCGGTAGTTTTAAATGTCACTGAGTTCCCTGGAAGACCCAGAGTATCTCACCATCTTCTAGTGCAGTGTAAATTGCCCTCTGGGAAAACAAACCCCCCCAAAAGCACCAGAAATCAAAGATATCAAAAAATACTGGTCACTCATATTAATTAGCATTTAGATTTAAGTAACTTTTAGCCTCATATCACTTTTAAAGAAACACACGCTAATAGCTCCATGAGGTGCCATTATGGTGTGGGCCATTTGGTCTGAGGCCTAACCCACTCCAGGCCTCCTATAGTGTCTTTCTCTAATGCTCAGCACACACATCTTCGACAGTCTTTCAAACACAGAGACTTTATCAGACTAGGGCAGACATGTGCTGCACATCCATGCCATAACCCACTTGTGGTGATTCTGTCACCATTTGGAGAGTACGTGCTGAGTAGTGTCCAGGCCCTCTCACAAATCTATCAGGCATAGCTTCTCTTTCTCCAAGCAACTCCTCATAAATATCATATTGTCAAATGACAAATGTCAATGCTATTTTCTTACCACAAAGGAGGGCATACATGCAACCTACTTTTCTGAGACATGTGTGTCAACCAAACACTGAACAATTCCCTATTCTTTCTTCTCACACCCCAAGTAGCCACCAGTCTAAATGAAACTGCACTTTATATTTTAACAGGAATTGATTTTGAAAAATATTTTCAAGCAAATGATTAAATTACAAAAACACCGTGGTGTAATTATATATGATAGAAATTTTAAAACAAAGTGAGTGAGGAATCTGACCAAAGAAATGCACAGGGATATTTTAGTAAATGTAGAAAAAAATCTTAAAGGAAAAAAATCAAACTTCTGTTTCTCAGCTGATAGACTAGATACATTTTTCCCTATTCTTCCAGCTTTGCATAACTAAAGCCCTTGTACTCTCCATATAAAATAAACACAGTAGATACTTAAAGGTGGAGAGAGAAGAAGGCAGATTAGCTAAGAACCTCAGGACACAAAAACAACAAAGTGGTGAGGGTTCTGTATTTTCTTTTCACCTCATACATTCCAGACACAGTGCTAAAGATGCTGGTAACTGGAAAATGCCAAGAAATGAAGACCAAGAGAGCCTCAACGAATGCTTGCTTGCTGTAGTAAAAGATCAGAAAAGTTCAGCTCAGGAAGTAGAGGAGCACATTTTCATTAATAACCCCACTGTCTGAGAGCCCCACAGGAAAGGAGTGGACTCACTCTCCCACATGCCCCTGGTACCTGGTAAAGAGCCCAGTCTCTCACCATAATCAGGCTGACCATGGCCTCGGCCCCCATTCCCAACCCCAGCAGGGCAGTGTCCTGGAAGGCTGAGCAGGGAACAAGGACCTTCATACAGGCTGAGCAGTACGGAGGCTCTTCACAGTATAGTTTTAATGGAGACCAGATGGGGGTCCTGAGTATCTATCCCATCTGACAAAAACAGGCACCCACTCTCACTGCTGATGTAGTGACAGAGAGGGCCTGGTAAACAGGCAGGGCTTTTGACACCAACCAGCAGTAACAAGACCACAGTCTGTGGTACCAGCACGACCTGTCTCAGCCAGAGATTAATAGTAGAGACCAAGTTGGGAGTCAAAACACATCCTCACAAGAAGTAAGGAGAAGCCCTTCCCTATTCTCTCCCCATTCATGTGAAAACAGAATTAGTGGAGAAACTGGACTTCCATTCCCACCCTCACCCTGCCACGGTGTCCAAGGGAGCCAACCATGAAAAGATTGGAACAAGACTCAAAATCTTATAATATAATGTCTAAAATCTATACATTTTAGTCAAACATTACTCATCATATGAAGAAATTTTGACCTTGAGTGAAAAAAAAGACAATCAAAAGACACCCAACCATGATGATAAAAACACAGAATTGTTTGGTAAAGATGTTAAAAGTCATCATAAAAATGCTTTAACCAGAATTTATGAACATGTGTATCCAAACAAATGAACAAATGAGAAGCTTTGGTCTAAAAAAGAAGGTATAAAGAAGAACTAAATGGAATTTTTTTAAATTGAAAAATTTCTAAGCAACTGAGTGGATATAGCTTACCAGAAAAATGGAAGAGACCGTAAAAAGAAGCAATGATAGATCAATAAAAATTACCCAGTCTATTCTGCTTCCTGCCCCGCAAGTGCAAGGTTCAGAATTCAATCCCCAGTACCAAAAACAAAACAAAATAAAAAATTACCCAGTCTGAACAACAAAGAAAAACAAACTTTTTTAAAGAAAGAGAGAAGAAGCCAGGTGTGGTGGTGTGCACCTGTAATCAGCTACGCAGAAGCATGAAGCAGGAAGATCATGAGCTTGAAGTCAGCTTGGGCAAATTAGTAAGAAAAAAAAAAGGAAAAGGAAAAGGCTGGTCATATAGCTTACAGCGCATTGGCAGAATGCACCTCAATTCAATCTCAAAAAAACAAACAAACAAAAAAACGAGCCTCAGATACTTATGTGTCTATAAGAGAAGATCTAATATTCATGTATTGTAAGGTTCAAAAGACGAGAAGAGAATGGGTAGAGAGGTACTGAAAAAAAAAGTGATTGACACCTTCAAAATTTGATAAAAGACAAACGCATGCAAATTAAATTTTAAAAACCCGGACTGGGGATTTAGCTCAGTGGTTTTGCCGCCTGCTGAGCAAGCGCAAGGACCCGAGTTCGATCCCCGGTAACAAAAAAAAAAAAAAGCAAAACAACAAAAAATAAATAAATAAAAATTTTAAAGCCCAAACAGAATAAACCTAAACAAATCCATACTCAGACACATCTTAGTCAAACTTTTCTAAAATAAAAATGAATAAACATTGAAAGCAACTAGAAAATGACAACTTCAGGGGAGGAATCATTTAAATGACAGTGGATTTCTCATCTGACACCACAGTGGCCCGAAAGAAATGGTATAACATTTTTCAAGTGCTGAAAGTAAAGAACTGGGGAATCAGAATTTTACATTAAAGAAACATATTTCAGGAATTAAGGTGAAATCAAGACATACTCAGATGAGGGAAAACTAAAAATTTCCCTAAAAGAATGGCTACTAGGAAGAGTAACAGAATGAAAATAATTTTTTTAAAATGAAATGTTGGGGCATCTTGAAGTAATACAATGAAAAGAGTTAAAATATAAGCAAGTGGACAGGGATTTAGCTCAGTTGTTCTACCGCCTGCCTCACAAGCACAAGGTCCTGAGTTCGATCCCCGGTACCAAAAGAATTTTTTTCAATTTTTTTTAAATTTTAAAAAAGCAAGTATAATACCTTTTCTTTCATCTCCTGACTTTTCTACGTTGAATTTAATAGATAACAAAAATAACACTGTCTGGTGTGATTTTAAACATATTTAGATGGAATGATGAAAACACATTGTAAGCAAGATAGGGTAAAAGGAGGTAAGATTCTAAACTTTAGTAAAATTAGCAAAATATGTATCCCAGTAGACTACGATAGGTTGTGAACAAATGAAATACCTAGAGCAAAGAGATACACTGAAACACTGTAGGTAATAAAAATGGAGTTTTAATAAATGTTCAAGGATAACATAAGAATACAGGAAAGAGAAAAAAGAAAATAGATGGAAGAGGAACCAATAGATAAAATGCAGATTAAAGTCCCAACATATTGACAACTAAAAGACAGAGATTGGCAGAGTGGACTTAAAAATATGGCCCAGAAGTATTGATGTATACTAGAACCACATTTAAATATAATGGCATAGGTAAGTTGAAAGTAAAAAGATATAAAAAGATACCTTAGGCAAACATTAATCAAAATTAATCAAAGTGGCTTCCCCACAACAAAGAATTATCTGTCCCATAAGAAACTGAAGACAGTTGATAAAATTTGAATATGGACAACATTGTAGCAATGTTAAATTTCCTGAATTGATAATTTCTTATAACTTTATAAAATAATGTCCTTGTTCTTAGGAAATAAACATAAGAAAATGCAAGGGTTAAAAATAAGTGTCTCAACTTACCTACAAACAGTTCAAAAAATTAATATGTAGAAGGAAAGTAGGAATGATAAACAATGGGATGAAATGATAATTCATGTATCTAAAAAAGGGCATACAGTGCTCCTTATAATTCTTGAAATTTGGAATTATCCCCAAATTAAAAGCTAAAAATGAAGAAAAAGGTGGCTGTATAAATATTTAAAAAGTAAATTCAAAGAAAGGGTGATCAGAGATGGGGGGGATTACATAATGATAAAAGGGTCAATTCAACAAAAAAAAAGAGATAGCTACCCCAGTATGTATATATCAAACAGTATAGCTGCAATAAAGGTAAAATAAAATGAACTGAAATGTGAAAGACACAAATCCTCAATTTTTCTTCAGCATTTTAACATGTCATCTTGATTAAAAGATAAATCAGCTGGTAAAAAAATCTGCAAGGACGCAGAACCAAACACCATTGTCTACCACTAGGATCTAATCACGCTTACACAACAGATCACCCCAAAAGAGCAGAATTATTTTCAAATTCCCAATGATCATGTACTGTTATAGACCATATCATGGGCCATAAAACAAACTTCAAGAAACTTAAAAGAACTGAACTCATACAGAAAGTACTCTTTAACCATAAGAAGAATCAAACTAAAACCAATAACAAAACGATAACAGGAAGTATCTCCATGCGCTCAGACACTAACCAACCCATTTTTAAATGGCATAAGACTAATAAAAAATAGCAAATTAAAAATACATGGAACTGAATGAAAATATAAATAAATCATATCAAAGTGAGTGGGACACAGCTAAAGCAGTACTGACAGGGAAATTTATAAAGCTCAATGTCTCTGCAATAAAGAGTCAAACTCTCAGTAATCTAAACTCTTATGTCAGGAACTGAAAAAATTCAAAGTATGAGGAATAAAATAATACAGGTGACAGTAGAAAATAAAGAAATTGAAAAAGTAAAGGAAATAATGAAAGTTGACAAAATGAAGGTCTGTTTCTTTAAAAGGATGAATAAAATTAGCAAACTTCCAGCTAGGAAAAAAGCAAAAGTGAGAACACAAAATTACCAATATCAGGAATGGAACAGTCCCAGCTGACATCAAGAAGGCAATGGACAAGTACAATGGACAACTCTACTCACATGATTTGACAACTTAGAAAAAAGGACCAACTGCTCAAAAGGACAACCCACTCATTATGAGTAAAATAATTTGATAGCCATATAACAATTAAGAAAATAGAATTCGTCCTTTAAATATGCCCTTCAAGATCCTCAGGTGCAGATGACTACACTGAAGAATTATTCCACACATACAAAGAATTAATACTAATTATATGTAATTTTCTTTCAGAATACCTAGTGGAGGGAAAACTTCACAATTTATTTAAGAAGATATTATTCTGATAGCAAAATCAGGCAGATAAAACAAAAAAGAAGAGAAAGAGGAACATAAAAGAGAGGAGGTGGGAAAGAGGAAGGTAGACTACAACTGATATTTCTCATAAATACAAATTTTAAAATACTCAGCAAGGTATTACCAATAGAATTCAGCAATATATTTTTTAAAAATCATATATCACGACTAATCATGCATTATTACATGAAATCTAGGCTGTTCAAATTGAATATCCAAAACTGAAAAATTATAACATTATATTAACAAACTAAAGAAGAAAAATCACATGACCATGACAATTTAATCAGAAAAGCATTTGACAAAATTCAATGCTCATCATGATAAATATATGAAGAAAGAAGAATAAAGAGGAAATCCCTCAACATGAGAACTAGAATTCAGGATAAATCTGTAATTGACATTACATGATGAAAGACTGAGTTATTTTACTGTAAAACAGAAAAATCCACCCTCATCATTCATATTCAGTAAAGGACCAAAAGTTCTAGTCTGCTCAACAAGGGTAAAAGTAAATAGATTGAAAAAGAAAAAAAGAAAAACTGCCTATTTTTTGATGGAGCAATTTTGTAAAATTCCAATCAGTTTGTAAATATAAATCTGGAACTAATAAATGAGTCCAGCAAAATCACAGTTTAGAAAAGAAACAATCTGCTATGGTTTGGATACAGTTTAACATGTCATGTGGGGCTCAGGTACTGGAAGCCTGGCACCCAAGGTAATGGTGTAGAGGTGGTGGATCTTTACAAGGTGGGACTCAGTGAGAAATGATTATGTCTGTATGAGAAATTAATGTTTTTCTAGTGGAAAGTCCCAAGATTGCAGATTGTTAGGATCAAGCTTGGCAATTCTTTTGACTTTTGCTTCCTTTCTCATCATATGATCTCTCTCTTTCTGGCACACACTCCTGCCCTTGTGATGCCATCAGACATCTTGCAATGTAACCAGAAGGCCCTTACAAGAAGCCAACTCAGGGAGGCTGCCTGGCCTTGGGCTTTCAGCATTCAAAACTGTAAGCTAAATAAAACTTTTTTTCTTTATAACATTACTTAGCATCAGCCATTTTATTATATTAACAGAAAAAACAGCTAAAACACATAGAAAGCACAATTATATTTCTGCTTGCAATGAACATATGGGCACCAAACTAAAAATGTAGTGCCAATTGTAATCATTCAAAAAGTTAACAAACTGTAAATATAATCTTGCGTGGTAACAACTACCACTGTGTTGGTTTGAATCTACTTAGATTATGGTCATGTATTGAAATAGAAATATGTCAATTATGTCCCAATTGATATACAGTTTTGGTATAATAACTACCACAATACCAGAAACATTTTTTATAGATACATACAAAATTATTCTAAAATGTATGTGGAAAATCAAATGAGACTTAGATGAAAGAATTTTGAAAAAAACCAAAATGACTGACTTCAAGATATGTGGTGTGGTATATCTACTGTTATCAAGAGTGCCTCATATTAATGGATGGACAGATATATAAGTCAGTGGAACAGAATAGAGAATGTAAAAATACAGCCCCACACAAACACGCTGTTTGAGAGGATGTAAAAACAACTTGGTTGGAAGGAAATTCTTTTCAGCAAATGGGACAAGAGCATCTGGACATTCTGAGGCCAAACAAAACTTCACTCCTATACAAAAACATTAGCTCAAAACAGATCACAGACATAAAAAATAAACAATAAAATTTTAGGGACAAAAACAGCAAATCTTCAGTATCCAGGGATAGGTAAATATTAGTAAGATTTAACAATAAAAATGTTTCATAAAACAAAATGAACTTCACAAAAATTTAAAATTTTAGCTAGGACCTGCATGTCCAAGTAGCTGGTGTCTAGACAGGGGCCCTGGCTAGGGGCTACATGCACTTACTGATGGTATCTGGGCAGGCCTCTGGCTGGGGCCTGGGCTCCTGCACAGCTGTTTGCATATAGAGTGAAATTTAGGTAAAGGTGACATGGTACTCTATATAGAAGACCCCAAGAACTCCACCAAAAGTCTTCTAGACTTAATAACCAAATTCAGTAGAGTAGCTGGATACAAGGTCAAAACACAGAAATCAGTAGCCTTCTTGTGTATGAACAACACACTCATAGAGAGAGGAACTGGAGAAACAACTCTTTTCAAAATAGCATCAAAAACATGAAATACCTAGGAATCAACCTAATAAAGGAAAACAAAGACCTCTACTCTGAAAACTACAGCACTCTGCAAAAGAGATTGAAGAGGATATAAGAAAATGGAAAGACATCCCCTGCTCTTGGGTAGGAAGAACCAATATAGTGAAAATGACCATACTTCCAAAACTGCTATACAGATTCAATGCAATACCAATTGAAATTCCTACAGCACATTTCACAGACCTTGAGAAAACAGTCTAAAAATTCATTTGGAACTAGAAGATATCTACAATAGCAAAAGCAATATTAGGAAATAAAGACAAGGCAGGGGGTATTGCAATCCCCAACTTGAAACTATATTGCAAAGCTACTGTGATAAAAACAGCATGGTACTGGCAAAGAAACAGGCATGGGGAGTAGTGGAACAGATTAGAAGATGCAGAAACAACTCCAGACACACTCAGCCACCTCATCTTCGACAAAGGTGCCAAAAGCCCTCACTGGAGGAAAGACAGCCCCTTTAATAAATAGTGCTGGAAAAATTGGGTTTCAATTTGCCAAAGATTAAAACTAGACCTATATCTCTCACCATGTACTAAACTAAAATCAAAATAGATTAAAGAGTTAAATATTAAAGCAGAAACATTAGAGCTTGGCCTTAAGGTCAGAATGGTCCTGGGTGGATGAGCCCTGCTCCTCCTGGCTTGCCCCACCCACTTACATCCACCTGTCCCGGTCACGCCCACCGCCACCAGTTTAGCCCCGAGCAGGGGGCCTACAACAACAGGCCCTACCCCCACCCCCACCCCACCTCTGGCCTCTTGGCTGTATAGCTACCTGGTTCCACACTACAGAGGCACAGGGGGACATAAAGGCCATTGTCCTGAGCTACAGAAGTGAACAACAGAGAGAGGGCCTCTCTCAGGCTCCCTGATGAAAACTGAAACCCACTGCAAAAGTGAAGAGAATCTCTGCAATAAAGGCACACCAGATCACCATGCTTGGTAAGTTGGAGAGATTGTCATCTCTCATTTGAACCTGGACTATCTTCAGGGGAAAGGCACCTGGAACCTGTAATAGAATCTTGCAGGGTTTAACCCTGCAGGAGGACAGGGAGCTCAACTTGGAACTTGCATCCAGAAATCTGCCTGAATCTCATGGGTCTGTGACTGGCTTACTGAAACTCATTGACTTATAACTGCACACTGCTGCCCATGTTGTCTATTGTGACAGCAGAGATATACCCAGAAGGAGGCCCTTTATTTTTATATTTTGTTATTTTCAAAATTACCACTATTTTTTTGCTTTTATTTTTCTCTTCTTTTTCTACTCTTTTAAAATTTTTCTTTTTCTCTTTTTTCTTTTTCTCTTTTCTTTCTCTCTTTCTCCCTCACTCCCTTGCTGTCCCACATTGTACTTTGTTTACATTTGTGTTCCTGTTCTGCCCCAAATTCATATTTCTTCTTTATCTTTCTTTTCTTCTCTCTCCTTCTCTTGCCTATAGCCTCTGGCCTCACTGCTAACCTTCCCCAATGCCTCTACCTATTCCTCCCTCCCCAACTCCTTCTAACTCCCCATCCCAAAGGGTAAAGTTGCTATATTGAAGAGTTTATTCACTATAAACATATGTTGGATTGGGTCTTGATCTTGATTTAATTCACACAGTTAAAGGTGATAGGTTAATAACCACCACAAATTATCATTTTCTAAAAGGCACTTAATGCTATTGTGTTGCTGACTGTATCACTTGGACTAAAGTGTTGTGATTGATCTAATCAGTTGTCCCTCCTGGTATAATGAAAACGAGATAGTCTCAGAGCTATTAGAGATTTAAAACCTAAAGACCAGATATACCTTGAAGACACCTCTAAGATGCAATATTTCCATAAGGGTTCTAAATATATCAACAAAGATACTTACATTAAGCAACTTCAAAGTATCAACCAAGGACCTAAACCAAGGACAGTACCAAAAACAAAAATGAGAAGACATTTAAGCAAGTCACAAACTCAGACTTCCACCCCACAAAAGGCAAATTCTTTTTTTTTTTTTTGCTTAAATTCTTTTATTGGTACATTTTAGGTATACAATACATTTAGATTTATCATTGGGTGCTTGTACCTGTACATGATGTATCGTGGTTCTTATTTTTTCCCCATTACCTATGCACCCTTCACCCCTCCACCTTTCCCAATTTACATACTTCTTTTCCTTTTATTTTCTTTTCTCATAATTTTTCCCTTCCATTCTTTCCATTCCCCATCTCCTCCTACCACCTCTACCCCTTTGGACATTTTCTTATTTCAAAGTATCAATTATTAGTTGTTAATCTTTTTAAACCTTATTTACATTCTCAGTTTCTCACACTAGAGAAACTATTTGGTATTTACACATGTGTGTTTTATTTATTTCACTTAAGAGTATGGCCTCAATATGCAACCACTTAGTTATAAATGACTATAGTTTCTCATTCTTTATGGCTGAGTAGTACTTAGGAAAGGAGGTGGCAAAATCTGATAATCAACCACCTGACACCCTGCACTGATAGCACAGGAAGTAACAAAACAGATGAATGAGGCCCTAGAAAAATTCAAAGCAGAAATAATCTCCCAGATATCCACAGAGATGGTGAACAGAGTGAAAGACATCATTAGAGGATCTAGAACAGAAACAGATAAAAAATAGATGAGCTCTGAAACATGCTGGAAGCCATGAATACCCAGCATAAGAAAGAAATGTAAACCATGATTGCCCAACATAAGAAAGAAATGGAATCCATGAAATAGATTCAAACAGATATTCAGGAGATTAAAAACTCCATTGAAAGTATCCACAGCAGATTAAGGGAATCTTAAAATAGAATATCAGATATAGAAGACAGGATTGTGGTGAAGGACCATGAAAACAGAGATTTCTTAAAAATAGTAAGGGACCATGAGAAATCAATCCAACAACTGCTAGATGATGCAAAGAAGAATAACATAAGACTGATAGGAGTCCATGAAAAAACAGGAGAAAGCACAATTGACATAATAAAACTGCTCACAGAAGTAATAGTTGAAAACTTCCCAGACAGAGGTAGAGAATTTGGACATACAGATAAGTGAGGCATATAGAACTCCAACTAGCCATGATTAAAAAAAATCTACTTCTAGACATATAATAGTCAAGATCCCAGAAACCCAACAGAAAAACAAAATCCTACAATAAGTTAGAGAAAAGAAACAAATCACATACAAAGGAAAGCCCATCAGAATCACAGCAGACTTTTCAACACAAACTCTCAAATCAAGGAGAGCCTGGAGTGAAGTATTTCAAGCCCTAAATGAAAATAACTTCCAACATACACTGTTGCATCCTGCAAAATTATGTTTCAAAATTGATGGGGAAATTAGACACTTCCATGACAAAGAACACCTGAGAAATTTCATGAACACCAAACCAGCACTACAAGCAATTCTAAACAATATCCTAGAACAAAGCAATGAAGGTCACAACTCCATGAGGCCCAACAGAGGGAAGCCACCAGGCAAGGTGAGAAACTAAAGGGAAAGGGGGAAAAAATAAGAAATAAAAGAGCCAACAAAAGTAAAACATCATAACAAGGATAAATCAATATCTATCAATTATAACCATCAATGTTAAGGCCTCAATTCACCCATCAAAAGAAATAGACTGGCAGAATGGATTAAAAAGGAAAATGCAACAATATGCTGTATACAAGAAACACACCTAACTCAAAAAGAAACTCATAGACTGAAAGTAAAAGGGTGGAAAACAGTTCTCCATGCCACAGGAACCCAGAAAAAAGCAGGGGTAGCAATTTTATTGCAGACTAATTAGACTTCAAACCAAGACTAATTAAGAGAGACAAAGATGGTCACTACATCCTTGTGAAGGGAACAGTCCAAGTGGAAGAGATGACAATTCTAAATATATATGCACCAAATACGAATGCCCCCAATTATACAAAACAAATATTAATGGACATGAAAAACCAAATAAGCATGAATACAATTGTAGTGGGGGAGCTCAATACCCCATTATCCACAAATAGATCATCTAGACAAAAACTTAACAACGAAATTCTAGAACTGAGCCAAGCTATTGAACAAATGGACTTAATAGATGTTTACAGAGTGTTCCACCCCACAAAATCAGAATACACATTCTTTTTGGCTGCACACGGGTTATTCTCCAAAATAGACTACATGCTAGCTCTTAGGATTGTCTAAGTAAATGTAAAAGAATTGAAGTTATTCCCTATATATTATCAGACCATAGTGAATAAAAGTGGAGATCAATGACATAAGAAACTGCAAAACTCACACAAACACATAGAAATTAAACAACACTCTCCTGAACAACCAGTGGGTCACAGAGGAAATTAAAGAAGAAATTAGACAGTTTCTACAAGTAAATGATAATGCCAGTACAATATACAGGAATCTATGGGCCACAATGAAAGCAGTTCTATGTGGGAAATTCATAGCAGTGAATGCCCATATAAGGAAAACAGAGAGAACTCAAATAAATAACCTAATGCAGAACCTCAGCCTCCTAGAAAATGAAGAACATAACAAACCCAAAGTTTGTACAAGAGAGGAAATTATAAAGATCAGAGCAGAAATCAATGCAATGGAGACTAAGAGAATGATACAAAAAAATCAATGAATAAAGAATTGGTTTTTTGAAAGAATAAATAGAATTGATAAGCCTTTAGCCAACCTTATCAAAAAAAGGAAAGAAAAGGCTCAAATCCATGCAATTAAGAAAGAAAAGGGGGAAGTCACAACAGACCCAGCAGAAATCCAAAGCATCATCAATACCTACTTTGAGAAACTTTATTGAATAAAATGGAAAACAGAGAAGAAATGGACAGATTCCTAGATACATACAAATTGCAAAAAATTAAATTAAAAAGATATAGAAATTCTAAACAACCCAATTACAATGACTGAAATTGAAAATGTAATAAAAAAATTTACCAAGGAAGAAAAGTCCAGGTCCTGATGGCTTCACTGCTGAATTCTATAAGACATTTAAAGAAGAACCATAGCCATTACTCTTTAAACTCATCAAGGAAATTGAAAGGGAAGCAAGGCTTCCAAATTCATTCCTGGAAGCAAGTATTACTTCCAAAACCAGGGAAAGACCCAACCCAAAAAGAGAACTACAGGTCAATCTGCCTAATGAACATAGATGCAAAAATCCTCAACAAGATACTGGCAAATAGATTACAAAGTATCATCAAGAAGATCATACACCCTGACCAAGTTGCATTTATCCCAGGGATGCAAGGATGGTTCAACATTTGTAAGCAATAAATGTAATACACTATATCAACAGAGTCAAGGACAAAAACCATATGATCATCTAAATAGATTCAGAAAAGGCATTTGACAAAATCCAACACCCATTCATGATAAAACCCCTACAGAAAATTGGAATAGAAGGTCTTTATCTCAACCTGATTAAGGCTATCTATGAAAAACCAACAGCCAACATCATACTAAATGGTCAAAAACTGAAACTTTCATGCTAAAATCGGGAACAAGAGAAGGATGCCCACTATCACCACTCCTGTTGAATATAGTTCTGGAAATATTAGGCACAGCAATTAGATAAAAGAAATTAATAAAAGGAACAAAGATAGGAAAGGAAGAAGTTAAATTGTCATTATTTGCTGATGATATGATACTTTATATAGAAGGCCCAAAATACTCTGCCAAAAGATTTCTAGACTTAATTGACAGATTCAGTAGAGTAGTGGATATAAGGTCAACACTCAAAAAGCAATAGCCTTTTTATATACAAATAATAGACTCACTGAGAGATAAATTAGGGAAAACATTCCTTTTACAATAGAATCTAAAAAAATGAAATATCTAGGAATAAATCTAACAAAGGAAACAAAAGATCTCTACACTAAAAACTATAGGACTCTGAAAAAGGAGATCGAGGAGGATATAAGAAAATCGAAAGACATCCTTGTTCCTGGGTAGGAAGAATCAATATAGTGAAAATGGCCATACTTCCAAAACTACTATATAGATTTAATGCAATGCCAATTGAAATTCCATCAATATGTTTCACACCGCTAGAGAAAACAATCCAAAAATTCATTTGAAACCAGAAGAGACCTAGAATAGCAAATGAAAGTCTAGGCAACAGAGACATGCCTGGGGGTATCACAATCCCCAACTTGAAACTATAGTACAAAACTACTGTGATAAAAACAGCATGGTACTGGCAAAGAAACAGACTGGAGGATTAGTGAAATAGATTAGAAGATGCAGAAACAACTACAGATATACTCAGCCACCTCATCTTTGACAAAGGAGCCAACCACTCTCATTGGAGGAAACATAGCCTATTTAAAAAATGGTGTTGGAGGGCTGGGGATTTAGCTCAATGGTTCCAGCACCTGCCTCACAAGCGCAAGGTCCCGAGTTCAATCCCCAGTACAAAAAAAAAAAAAAAATGGTGTTGGAAAAACTGGATTTCAACCTGCCAAAGATTAAAACTAGACCCATACCTATCGCCATTCACTGAACTCAGATCAAAGTGGATTAAAGATCTAAATAATAAGACAGAAACATTAAATTTGCTGGAAGAAAATTTAGGTAGAACTCTTGAAGACATTGCCATAGGAAAAGACTTTTAAGAACAAATCCTCAGTAGCACAGGAACTAGCACAAAGAGTCAACAACTGGGATCGTACCTTATTAAAAAGCTTCTGCACTGCAAGAATAAGCACCAACAGAGCTAAGAGACAACCTACAATGTAGGAAAAAATTTTCAGCAGCTGCACCTTAAACAAAGGACTACTGTCTAGAATATATAAAGAACTGAAAAAAATCAGACCCCCCAAATTCAAAGACTCAATTCAAAAATGGGCATCTGAAATGACCAGACCTTTCTCAGACAAAGAAGTAAAAGCACCAAATAAATATATGAAAAAATGTTCAACATCACTGGTCATTCGAGAGATGCAAATGAAAACAACATTGAGATTTCACCTCACCCCAGAAAGAATGGCTGTTATAAAGAAATAATCCAATAACAAATGCTGGTAGGGGGTGTGGGTAGAAAGGAACCCTTCTCTATTGCTGGTGGGAGTGCAGACTTGTGCAACCATTGTGGAAATCAGTATGGAGATACCTCAAAGTACTAGGCTTAGAGGACCCATTTGACCCAGGTATTCCCCTGCTGGGTATCTTCCCAAAAGAATTAAAAGAGTCATGCCACAGTGGTATATGTGCATCCATGTTTAAAGTGACATAGTTTGTAATAGCTAATGCTTGGAAACAACTCAAGTGCCCATCAACTGGATACTGGATAAAGAAGATATGTTTTTTTTTTATATAAAATGGAGTACTACTCAGTCATAAAGAAAGAGAAACTAGCAATATTTATAGCTAAATGGATGCATATTGAGCCCATATTCTTAAGTGAAATAAATAGGACACACATGAGTAAATACTGAATAGTTTCTCTTGTGTGAGAAACTGAAAATGTAATTAAGTGTTAAAATGAATAAATTGAAAAAATGGATACTTTGAAATGCAAAGAAAAGG